>NW_017972478.1:143347-171923 GCF_001876935.1 Asparagus officinalis | reverse complement strand
TATTTAGAGAGATTGAGTGATAGGTATCAATGTCTTTCTCTGTGGAGAGTTGTAGAGAGATGTTGTTACCTGTGGAATCAAACAAATCAGTTCCTCCTCCTGCCCCTTTCCTAATTAATTAAAACCTATCAGCTTGTTGATGATCCTTGCACTGATCACATTGTGTCTTGGGGTGAAGATTACACTACCTTTGTTGTTTGGAGACCTCCTCAGTTCTCTAGGGATATCTTGCCCAACTACTTCAAACACAACAATTTCTCAAGCTTTGTTAGGCAGCTCAACACCTACGTAAGTTTCTGATCAATACCCCTTCCCTTTATCATGTTCATTTACATCTCAAATTGTAGTTAACTTTTTGTTTATCTTTTGATTTGGTTGGTCTTTTGTTTTCCTTTTTTGTTTTTCCATATATTGCACAATCTATCCATATATAGATCTCCATTGTGAATTAATTATTTGAGACATTTATGTATCAAAGATGGTTACTTCATTGGTCACACTTGACATGTTTGTTATTTTACCTTTTGCTTTAATTTTGCTTGCTCTTACAAATAGACAATGAAGATGTGACTCATAGATAGTAAGTTTCTGTTTAGCACAGAATTTCAAGCATTAGCACAGAAGTTATAGCTTGGCATCTCCATTTTATGTAGGAAAATATATATATGAGATGACGGCTCATTTTGCAAAATGTGCTCCCAAGAGATGCACATGTGATGAGGCCCACTTTAGTTGTCACAACCATCAAACACTTTTATGTAAGAGACTTATACTTCAGGTTTATAATATTAATTAATTCTAAAAAACAACCGGAACCTTAATTTCTTCTCTCTATCACTCTACAGGGATTTAGAAAGATAGTTGCAGATAGGTGGGAATTTGCCAATGAATTCTTCAGGAAAGGGTCAAAGCATTTGCTCTCTGAGATCCACAGGAAAAAACCCTGTCAATATCAAATCCCTCAACAATGCTTTTACCCACAACAATCACCAAGGCTACATACTCCTCATCAAGATGAGAATGCAACAAACTTGATTGATTCTTCATCGCCTTCATCGAAAAACGTCGACACTAGTGAGTTCATATTGGCCCTTTCGGAGGATAACCACAGACTAAGGAAGAGGAACTCATTACTATTATCAGAACTTACCCACATGAAGAAGCTCTACAATGATATTATCTACTTCATACAAAATCATGTTACCCAAATTCCATTCGATGCTAACTCTAGGCCTTCACCGAAGCTAATGGAGGAATCTGACAATGCAGTGAAGCTCTTTGGTGTGCCTCTTCATGGCAAGAAGAGATCGAGTGCATCATGAACGTGAGTCTGTAGAGTAGTTAAAATTAGTGTGGTTTTGTGTCTTAAGTTTCTATGTAGTTTGAACTTAATTTATCAAGATTTAGTTGAAAACCTTTTCTTGCTCTTCAAGGTTGGATTTGTCCTCGTTTTAAGTTTTGATGAATCAGTAGTTCACTACACATACAATAAAGCTTGAGTACTTTCAGGTTGTGATAAGAGATTTTGAGTAATTTTATAATCTTTATTTGTATTCTCTTCTCTATTAGTGAAAACTCATCCCCTTCTTGCCCCGTGGACGTAGACAACTTGCCGAACCATGTAAAATTCGTTGTTTGAGTTCGTACTGTTAATTTTGTGTTTGTGTGACATTCTCTCTCGGCAACTTCGTGTTTCCTCAGACCCCCAAAAAGAGGCTTCAAAGCCCAACAGTTGACTCAAATTTATTATTATTATTATTATTTTATAGAGGAGCCGTTGAATACGTTAATGCAGACCAACGATCACGATGCAGTGAAACGAGGCATTCGCAAAAGGCCCAATGAGCCGTGGGCTTTGATACAACGAATCGATATCAGTGATCGTTGGTCTGCATTAACGTATTCAACGGCTCCTCTATAAAATAATAATAATAATAATAATAAATTTGAGTCAACTGTTGGGCTTTGAAGCCTCTTTTTGGGGGGTCTGAGGAAACACGAAGTCGCCGAGAGAGAAGGTCACACAAACACAAAATTAACAGTACGAACTCAAACAACGAATTTTACGTGGTTCGGCAAGTTGTCTACGTCCACGGGCAAGAAGGGGATGAGTTTTCACTAATAGAGAAGAGAATACAAATAGAGATTACAAAATTACTCAAAATCTCTTAAACAAAGCTGTCAAATCTCTCACACAAACCCCAAACAAATTGCTCAGAAAACTCTCTTTTATGTGCACCAAATAATTAACCCCTTTTCAACCTTACCAAACCCTAAAAAATGTGTTTCAATATATATCAAAACACAAACCAAATCAGAACATGAAACGAAGCTCATGTTGTGCACAGCGGAAATTTCGGCAGAGTTTCTGGTGCACAATAAGAGAGAAAGATCGATAAGAATTCTTGTTTCTCAAAGGGAACAAGAATCTGAAGCCTAATATCCCATCAAAGCGGGATATTAGCTCTTCCTCTCGTCAGCTCTAGGACTGCGCGTCGAGGGATCCTAAAAACTATTACAATGGCCACAAACTCAAACAAACCAATTTTACGTGGTTCGGCAAACTGCCTACGTTCACGGGGCAAGGAGGAATAGAGGGAAAGAGAATACAAATAGGGTTTACAATCTCTCAAATCTAAACCCTCAAACAATCTCTCAGATCCCTCACAATATCTCTCTACAAAAGATGCACAAAACCCAACAAAAAGGATGACTGACTTCTTCTGCGTTTTTCTCCCGCAGCCAAAAAATTACATCTGCCTTTACTCTTGCACTTTTGTACTTGCTCTCTCTCCTGCAGCCGAAACAAAGCACACACCCTTGCTCTGTCCTTTGCACCCAGCCGCCTGCCTATTCCCCCTCTCAATCTTGCACACATAAACCCTAAGAACCATTGTGTATTTATAATATCCAATCAGGTGGACCCAAAAAACCGCTGAACAAACCGCTTTTGCTTGTTTTCGTTTCATGGGCTGCACCGCATCAAAGCTTTAACCAGTGGGTCTTCAGGTGGATCTTCACATGGGTGATCTCTTCACGCGGAAACAACTCATCACATGCCTACCATTCACACGTTGTCCAAGCTTGTGGCCCCCACAAGCTGCTGTTATCCAACAATTCTCCACCTCGGCGAAGTTTTTCCAAAACTGAGCCGACACCAACCAAACCAAATGTCTCACTTGTTGTGTCCAGTACACCGTGAAACAATTCACGACAACAGACTCAATCCATAACAAGTCGAGACCCAAATGAGAATGCGAACATTCTCCAAATGTTGGTATCAACTTACCAAATCGATCTCACCCCCATCAAAATCCAAAACCGGCTGCATCGTAAAGACTGCCTACGTATCATCTTGCCCAAGGAATCAAGCCGAACGTAGTTCACCCAAATGGTCGCAAATGACCTCAATCCAATAGAAGAGTTCGCAACCCTTCTCCAATATCATCAACTCTGCGGCTGATAGCACCTCCAATGGCCTCAAACACCTCCACCTGAGGTGAACCAATGGTCATATCCAAACTGTATCTATCAGCTGCACTCGAGCCAAAACCCAACTCATCATCTGCATCCGAATCCAAATGACTTCCACGCTGTGTCACCTCAGCTGGAATCCCAACCAATGCAGAATGACCTGGAGTATGTGGGAAAATCCCCACCCAATATGGAGTAGCATCAATCTCCACCCGCTGCGATACCTCTAAGGTCTGTCCAAAACTCTCCACCTGCTGAGAGTCAATTAGCCCCCTCATCGAAGCCTCAACCAAAGTGACACTATCAGACCAAACATCCAATGGAGTTTTACCCCCAATCACAGCAGTTGATAACTCTTTAATAGGATGACCCAAATATGTTGAAGCCTCTGTCCAGAAACTCTTCTGCAGACCATTGCTTGATAACAAACACCGATCCTCCTCCAGCAAGGTACGGTTCTCCAAATTTGTCACCCTATCTAGCTGCCCTAAGATTTCCTTTCCAACGAAGTGTCTCGAAATGCCGTGAGCTCGGCTCCAATACAGAAACAGGTCCATCTTGTACCTCCCACCAGAATGGAGTACCTTCACCTTTCTGTCTATTACACACTTCTTTAATCTGTTAGAGACTACTAGGACTTTCTCCAATGGGGATTTGGTTGCAACCCAAACACGTCTAGAACAGGCACCAACAAAGGAAACCAAACGCCTATTACCTCCTAATGATGCCCCCTTGGAAGGCCCCCAAACATCCACGTGAACTCCTCCAGAACGACCCTTAGCACGGTCTTCTTGCTCACATCAACATGTTCACTGGACTTCAAACTGCAAGTCTTTGTACCCTCTTTCAATTGATGCGAGGAATCAATACTGGAATGGCCAAGCCCTAAATGCCGCAGTCTAGTCGAATCAACAGAAGTCGCTAGCTCTCCACCTGTCACTATACCTCCAGTCAAGTAATACAGGTTATTCCTCCTGATGCCCTTCATCAAAATACGAGAGTCTCTCGCAATCACGAGAACCATGTCCTCAACACGAACCTTCAGACCCTCTCCAACCAAAGCTCCAATCGAGATCAAGTACTTCCTCAAAGAAGAAACATATCTCACATCATTTAACTCCCTAACAGTCCCGTCAAACATTTTTATGCGAATTCTTCCTATCCCAAGGATCTAGCATGCACGGTTATCAGCCATGTACACCACACCACTATCCACCAGCTTCTCAAAACTGGAGAACCATTCCTTTCTAGAGCACACATGATAGGTCGCACCACTATCCAACATCCATTCAGATTCCTCTGAATAGCTATCTGTAGGACTGATAGAAAGCGAATAAATAGAAGAGTCAGAATTATTACCATCCGATACAATGTTTGCTTCTGATGATGGTTGCTTCTATTTTCCCTTCTGCTTATTCTTCATCCATTCGTCGAGCTTTGGGCAGTCTTTCTTCCAATGACCAGTCTCTTTGCACCAAGCACACTGATCTTTTCCAATTGTAGGATGCCCTACTCTAGACTGTGACTTCCAATTCTTCCGGTTCGGATTCTTCCCTCTTGCGACCAACACCTCTGCTACCGACTCAGTCGAAGTCTCCTTATCCTTCTTCCGAAGCTGATAATTCACCAGTGCAGCAGTGACCTCACTATACGAAAGAGATGCCTTCCCATTAATCAGAGTAAGGACGAAGGTCTCATATTCCTCGTTGGGCAAGGAACTCAACAACAGCAGCGCATTGTCCTCATCTTCAATCATGACATCCACATTCACCAAATCCGCAAGAAGCTTTGTGTAGTGGTTCATGTGATCTCTAATGGAGGTTCCCTTCTTCAACTGGAAACGATAAAGTCTCATCTTCAAATGCAAGCGATTTTCCACACTCTTGGTCAAATACTTACTTTCGAGAATCTCCCAAATTTTCTTCGCAGAAGTCTTATTCATCACATCATATTTTAGATCTTGAGTCAAACAAGACCTAATCACACCACACGTCGTTCGATTCATCTTTTTCCAAACCTTCTCTTCAATCTCATCTGGCTTGCCATCTAACTCCAATGTATCCTCCAAATTCTGCGCGTTCAGCGCATCCAAAACCTCGCATCTCCATAATCCAAAGTTGTTTGTGCCATTAAATTTCTCCACATCTATCTTCATAGAGTGGAACCACCCTCGACTCCCGAAGCACCTTCTTTCCCCGACATCTTACGTACCAACGAACGAAGAATAGATCCAAAACTAAAAAGATAGAGTCTTTACCAAAAAATCCCACATTTATCACCAACGAAGCCCTAAACGAGCCTCCAAATTGATCTACTCCTCCAACCAAACCCTATATCCGGAATCTGGGCTCTGATACCACTTGTTGTGCGCAGCGAAAATTTCGGCAGAGTTTCTGGTGCACAATAAGAGAGAAAGATCGGTAAGAATTTTTGTTTCTCAAAGGGAACAAGAATCTAAAGCTTAATATCCCATCAAAGTGGGATATTAGCTCTTCCTCTCGTCAGCTCTAGGACTGCGCGTCGAGGGATCCTAAAAACTATTACAATGACCACAAACTCAAACAAACCAATTTTACGTGGTTCGGCAAACTGCCTACGTCCACGGGGCAAGGAGGGGGAGATCTACTAATAATCAGAACAGAAAACAAAGCACAGGCCCAAACCCGACAGGCAGTCGACCGCCGAAACCATCGCGGTCGACCAGATAGAATGACAGAAACCAAAAATCCATTACATGGTTCGCGGTCGACCGGACCTAGCCTCGTGGTCGACCAACCAGAGCTCCAGAAAACCACCGTGTAGCGTGCACGTTTCCGGTCGGCTGCATTCTTGGTCGCGGTCGACCGGGAAACCTCAAAACTGTTTCCTTCGTCAAATTTCCTGAACTTCAACCCCGTATTCACCGTTTCTATAACAACTATCTCCATTAGTTATTATAAGTTGATAAATGTGCAAATGTATTCGCACGAGAGAGGTCGACCAAATCATCCGTGGGTGTATAAACCACTTGGATCGAAACTAATTAACGTAGATCAATTTCTGAGCCAATATGTCATATATATTGTTACGAGTCGATCGTTCTAATCTGGTGCGAGGCTAAGACAATGGAAACGCACAGGAATGAGGACTTTCATGGAAATTTTTGTAAACCGTGTGATGAGTTGCATCAAATTACATCAATCTCCAACTCACAACGTGATCACATATAATTTTACAAGCCAAAAAAGGGCCCTAAAAAATGCCGAAGCGGGCGCGCATCAGTTCCGCGCCAAGAACCACAATAATCACCGATCAATCCCCTCAATCTTGTCCTCAACCTCCGAATACAACTGCCTCAACTTCTCCAGGTTCTCCTCCGACGTCTCCCAATATCCTCTCCCGCTCGCCTCCAAGAACGTCTGCACCATTTTCCTGAAGGAGTTCGGGTTCGTCTCCATCAACCTCTTCAGCATCTCCTCGTCCTTTATGAACGTCGTGTTCGCCTCCTCGTACACCCAGTTGTCGACTTGCCCTGACGTCGCGCTCCACCCGACGGTGTTTGTCAGCCTCTTCTCGATCTCCCTCACCCCCTCGTACCCGCTCGACATCATCCCCTCGTACCACTTCGGATTCAGCAGCTTCGTCCTCGCATCCAACCTCAAGTCTCCGACAGCGTCCTCACCTGCGCGTTCGCAGTCGTTGTATCCGCAATGTAGGAGCTCGGCTTCTTCCCGTCCTTTCGGAGGTTCTGCACTAAATTGGTCGGGTCAGAGTCGAAGTAGTGGCTTACGTCGGTCAGCGATATCTCTGACGAGTCCAGGTTTTGGAACGTGGCGTCTGCGGTGCTGAGGGCCATTTCGAAGACCTTGCGCTTCTCGGTCATGCCGATGCCCGGAGCGTCGCTGTCAAAGGCAAAGGATTTGCGGCTGAGGTACATGTCTTGGAGCTGTTTCTCGTCATTCCAGGAGGAGTTTTCGACGGCAAGGTTGACGTTGGAGGAGTAGGAGCCGGAGGCGTTGGAGAAGATACGGGTGGCCGCTTCGCGCATCGACACACCGAGTTCTTCAGCTTGTTGGCGGGCGTGCTTTCTCACGTAGTTTTGCTCTTCGGGCTCATCCAGCTCGGCCACCATCTTCACTGCTCGGTCCAGTAGGTTCATCTGATCAAGAAAAATATAATATAATATATGGATATATATATATGACATTAATCAGTATGTGCATCATCAACTAATACCTGCATTAGTTAAAAATCGCAAACATTTTGTACCAACAACGTACCTGATTGATAAAGAGGTCTCTGAAGACGCCGGAACAGTTGACTACGACGTCAACCCTTGGCCTGCCGAGCTCCTCCAGGCTCACTTGGCTCGACCCGGTCACACGGCCCAAACCGTCGGCCGACGGCCGTACACCGATCATCCACAGAACCTGAGCCAGTGACTTCCGTAGTCATTGATGTTCAGTTCCCCAGAGCACAAGAGCAACGGTCTCAGGGTAATTCCCACCGTTGTCAATCTTCTGTCGTTCGAGCAATCGATCGACCACGACCTTCGCGCTCTGCATCGCCGCCACGGTCGGGATCGACTGTGGGTCCAATGCATGGATGTTCTTGCCCGTCGGCAGCACCTTCGGGTTCCTGATCGGGTCACCCCCAGGCCCAGGCTCGACGTAGCTTCCTTCGAGCGCTTGTTTCAGACTGCCGAGCTCGTTGTCCATAACAATAAGCTTCAAGCATTCTCCCAAGAAACCAAACAATGTCCGGAGCTTCTCGCGGTCTGCTCGCAGGAACTTGGTTTTCGACAAGTACTGCACCCACGGCTCGATCAGGCCAAACCCGAGCATCGAGCTCAGCTTGTTCGCCACATCAACAACCTGTCCCTTTTTGTTCGTCGTCTGGTCAACGAATGCAGAGATTGCCGCTCTCGATGCCTCTGTTATCTGACGAAGCAATTCCACATCAGCCAAAACCCCCTTATCACTCCCGCGGTACACATCTTCGATGTTTCTTCCGACAGTCTCGGCGAGTATCCCAGGCAACGAGTAAATCCCCTCCTCCGGTCGATCAAGAGCTGCGATATTAACCAGCGTTGCCACCGCTTCCATCGCCGACGGTGGCTCTCCGATCACATGAAGCCCGCAAGGAAGTAACCGAGACTCAATCTCCATGATCTTCGAGTACACCTTCCCTACGACAAGATCCCTCTCTTTCGCCGACAGCTCCTCTCCTTCCTCCGGCAAAGAAACATCCTTGTCAAGATTACACTGTCTCGCTGTGCTGATGATGGAGCTAACAATCTGAGGTCCCCGACCGGAATCCTTCAGTGACTGATATGACGATATCAGCTCGGCTAACTGCTTCAAACCCTTGTAAAGCCCCGCATTCTCCGCTGGTGGAGTCAGGTAACTGATCGTATTCGCATAACTCCGCCGCTTGGCTATTGTCGCCTCTGACGGGTTGTTCGCAGCATAGTAATAGATGTTCGGTATGTTTCCGATCAGGCTGTCGGGAAAGCAAGCATCGCTCATCCCGACCTGTTTCCCAGGCATGAACTCAAGTGACCCGTGGGTCCCAAAATGGAGGACAGCGTCCGCGCCAAAGATCTTCTCGACGAACGAGTAATACGCCGCGAACCCGTGGTGGGGCGACGCCGATTTCGAGAAGAGGAGGCGCATGGGGTCGCCCTCGTAGCCGAACGTCGGCTGCACGCCGATGAACACGTTGCCGTACTGCTTGCCATAGACAAGGAGGTTCTCGCCGTCAGAGTTGAGGTTGCCGGGGGGTTTGCCCCAGTTCTCTTCGAGGGCGGCGGCGTAGGGGGTGAGGGCCTTGTACTCGCGGACGGACATTTTGTAGGCGACGTTCAGGTTGGGGGAGCTGAACTTGGCTTCTTTATCGTGGATGACGTCTTCGATGAGGGACTCCGGGGAGTCGGGAAGGCCGGAGACGTCGTAACCGTCGCGCTTGAGGTCGGAGAGGACGGAGTAGATGGAGGAGAAGACGTTGAGGTAGGCGGCGGTGCCGACATTGCCTTTGTCCGGGGGGAAGCTGAACACCGTGATGGCCACTTTCTTCTCCGCCTGCACATTACAACAGTAAATAAATAGGGTGAGCTCTTAAGTTTAGTGAGATTATCTGAGTCTAATCTTCTCAGCAAATATGGATGTAGATGCTGGTGATAAATTCGTCTGACAGCGCAATGGGACATGAGTAGAATGTAGATACAAAAATTTAGATGACATCAAGAGAACAAATTAACATCTCATGATCAGAATATAACACTAAAGTTACAAATGAATTAAATTAAATTTATCGATACGTCTTTACATCATGTTTCATGAATTTATCAAATTTGGAAATAAAGAAAAAAAAAAGAAACCATTCATCAAGAGAGAACATCTGATGAGAATGTAACAACAAGGTCAGCCATGAAAATATTTGTTAGACTTCTTGTTCAAACAGAACAAAAACCATTTAGTATTATATTATAGTAAAATTAATCTTTAAAAAGTATGTTCAATTTATTTTGTCACACTTGAAAGAGGAAACAATACCTTTGGTTTTCTCTTGAGTTCTCCCCATCTGATAGCCCTTGTGCAGAGCTGCTCCACTCTCTTATGCAGCGCATGTGATTTCCCTGCAGTAACCAAGTACAAAAGCCAACCATATATTAAAACAGAGCATTAAGACAACGCAAAAAACAGAGCATAACAGAGCAAACAGAGCATGCTACAAAACCTTTAACCAGATAGTATTCTCTTTTTTTTTTATAGTTTTCTTTTTCAAACTTCTCCTTTGTCTTTTAGGATTATTCTAATCTTTTATGTCCACCACTTGATTTCGGTCCAACTCTTTCGTCAAGACTCCAATAATTCATCAATTTCAAGGTTCTATTTAAATTATTGATCATAGATCAAGTCCCAAGGATACTAAACATAGTATTTTTTTGGTTCTTTGAGTTTTTGTAGGGCATTACGGCCGGCCCCGTTTGGTAAAGGATTAAGAAAAAGAGGTTAAAAAAAGATTAATGTAATTAGCCCATTCGATAATCTAAAAGACTAAATTATTAATCCGTTAAATAAGTTTTATTTTAGCCCTTGTAATCAGTTTTAGTGTTTGAGAATAACAATGATTTTAACTATTTTCTTTATAATTAGAATGATTAACTCTTAATCATTCTAAATAGGAGTATTAGTAAACCCCTCATTTTGAGGGAATTAGAATGATTAACTCTTAATCATTCTAAATAGGAGTATTAGTAAACCCCTCATTTTGAGGGGTTAACTCATTTTAATAATCATTCTAAATAGGAGTATTAGTAAACCCCTCATTTTGAGGGGTTAACTCATTTTAATCCCTCTAGAGAGGTTAGCTTAACCATTCTACATTTTTTATGTTTGGCAAATTATAGAGGATTAACTCACTTTAACTTTTGTATAGATTTTTTGTGTTTGGCGGGTTAAGAATGGATTAAGTCTCCTTAACCCCTCACTTAACCCTTCACCAAACAGTACCTACTTGAATAGTCTATAGTATGCATTTGCATACAGAGGACCGATTAATTGGGCCCAGTCAAGAGTCCGGGTTGAGGTCAAACTTGATGCTGGCAATGTTGACCTAAGAACTGATAACTTTTCGGTGCACATTTAGAATTACCTGTTCTTGGGTCCCGGCCCGAGAAAACAATGGGCTCCATCCCTCCATCAAGCTCCGGCAACGCCACCTGCAGCGCTACCTGAATAGGGTGCAACCCCAAAGTACTATTCAACCACTCCTCCGTCGTCTGAAACACAAGGGGCAGAGCCACAATGTAAGGCACGTCAAGGTTCCTCAACGCCTCGATTGCCTTCGGGTGATCCTGCCGTGCCGGGCCTCCGACGAGCGCGAAACCGGTCAGGGACACCACCGAATTGACGAACGGCTTCTTATCGATCGGATTGAGGAAGTACCTGTCCGACATTTATATAACCAAAAAAAAAAGGTTGAAAATAATATAGAATGTATTTTTGTTTAGGGGCGGTTTGTTTTGCTTTTTTTGTCCCCTGATTTCATGTCAAAACTGACAGTTTTTTGACAATTTTCTTGCCAAAACGCTCCTAAAAGAACGTTTTGACAAGAAAGCTGCCAAAACTGACAGCAAACTGTACTGTCAGTTTTGGAAGGGAATCAGGGGCAAATGAAACAAACAAAACAGCCCCTTACCGTAACTCTAGTTGCAATGCAAAAATATTAGTCCGCATGCCAACAGAAGGTTCTGATCCCTCGGCTTGACACGCGGCTGAATCCCAACCGTCCATGTGACTGCCCCCAAAAAAAAGAAGGGTAGAGTACTGTGTGTGGGATGTTCTTATTCTGTCCTAAAATGTCCTTAATTAGTTGTATCCGACTACGGTCACGATCAACACTTTCATCAAATTGGAATTCCCATCTTTTAGTTATTATTATCGCGCAACGCGTAAATAATTCCCCAAAAAGAAAGAAAAATTACCTCTGCGCCGGCCCCGAGAAATCCAGCCCGCCAGCGAAAACGGGAATGACCTTGGCCCCCCTCGCCTCCAGCTCCATGATCACGGCCACGTAGTGGCGTCGTCCCCGGTCACAATGTGGCTCCTCTGCAGCACCAGGCCGACCGCTGCGCGCGGTCGGCCCTCCTCACCCCCTCGTTCACGTCCCTCCTCGTCCGTACCATAGATACTCCCTTCACGTCGTCGTACATCGGCCGGGGCCAGCGGGTGCAGATCGCGCTTGTCGAGGACAGGAGGCCGGCTCCGAGTACTCGACCCTGCGCTCACCCCGAAGGGCCGGCACGTAGGACCCGGACACCATCTTCACGAGTTCTCCAGGTTCTCACGGGGACCCCCGAGCCAGAACTGCAGGCTCAGTATGTACAGCTCGCGTCCCGGCCTCTGTCGCTGGCCAGGTACTTGGCACCTTAGGGCAGCGTCCGCACACCTTCAGCATGCTGATCCGCGCAACCGGCGACGACCCCCTTCTTCTTCGCTGAACAGCTGGAAGAAGGGTGCTCTTCGATGCCCGCAGCTGGACATGCGTGAAGGAACCCGAGCTTGTTGAGCCTCATCACCTCGGGCTCGACGGAAGACCAGGACTGCGGTCGCATGCTGGTCCCCTCTCCTTCTCGACCGGCCGCCTTTATCGTCTGACGGCGAGCTCCTCGACGAAAGATGAGGGAGCGATTGAAGATGTTTGGCGTCCTTGATGGTCGTCGCGGAACGTTTTCGTAGGTGGCTGACTCGTCGCGGAGCCTCCGACCAGGTACGACGACATCTCGAAGGAGAGCGTGGCTGGCGCTGGCGTTGAGGGTCCTGACGGCGGCCGGAGAGCGAGGACTTGGTACTGGGCCTCCGAGCGACGAGTAACTATCTTGACCGCGGAGAGCCTTGACCGGGCTCGTCGTCCGTCGGGGACTATCGCCGGAACCTCGGGCTTCGTCTGCGGTGAAGGAGGCGCTTGCCGCGTCAGCCGATGGCTAGGGCATCTCATGAGCCTGAGCGTTCTCGGTACCGTTGGGCTCTTGGAGGAGAAAAGAGTGGAGGAAAGTCTGTCTGCCTTGAGTCAGGTGGCCGTCCTTGCCTTCGAGCGGCCGGGAGGGCAGATAGGAGGTGTGATACCTAGGTTCGACGCACATCATGACATTTGAAATGCCAGCACGTATAGTAATATCCCCAACAGAGCAGGTGGCGATTCGCGTAATGCAGGTTCGTTGTTACTTCTTGGTTGATTGCTGTGTTCGCTCAGTGGCTGCACAGAGAGGGAGAGAGAGAGAGAGAGAGTGGCTAGCTCTGTATGTTGTGAGTTTTTGAGGGCGGGGGAATTAGGGCGAATTGGAGCTAGCCACTGCCGATCGATGAATGCTGGTGGTGAGAGAGGGAAGGAACCGCGTGGGGGGCGTAGGCAACAAGGAGGAGCTCGGCAGCGGTGGCGATAGGCGGGAGGCCCGTGAATGGCGTGCGTGGGATCCGAAAAGGGTCGTGTGTTGTATCTTCGGAGGCTTCCCATTGGCTGCTTAGTGATTGCCAAGCACACACCTTGGCATGGATTAGAGACGATAGGTGGGGGGGGGGGGAGCCTCTATCATTATAGGGAGGGGGCGCCTTCCGCATAAACAAAACTGTACGGCGAACCGGACGAGACCTCCCTTCTTCTTCCTGAACAGCTGGAAGCAGAGGGTCTCTTCGACTGCCCGCAGCTTGCGACATCGTGAAGGACCCGCAGCTTGTTGAGCCTCACACTCGGGCATCGACTGGAAGACCAGGACTGGGTCATCTGGTCCCTCTCCTTCGTCGACCGGCCGCCTTATCGTTGACGGCGAGCCCTCGACGAAGATGAGGGAGCGAATTTGAAAGATGTTGGCGTTCACTTGATGGTCGTCGCGGAACGTTTCGTAGCGTGCTACTCGTCGCGGAGCCCTCCTCGACCAGGTACCGACGCATCTCGGAAGGAGAGCGTGAGCTGGCGCCTGGCGTTGAGGGTCCTGGACGGCGGCCGGCAGAGCGCAGGACTTGGTACTGGGCCTCCGAGCGACGACGTAGACTATCTTGACCCGCGGAGAGCCTTGACCGGCTCGTCGTCGCGTCGGGGACTATCGCCGGAACCTCGGGCTTCCGTCTGCGGCTGAAGGAGCGCGTTGCCGCCGTCCGCCGATGGCTAGGGCATCTCATGCAGCCGGAGCGTTCTCGGTACCGTTGGGCTCTTGCTGGGGAGAAAAGCAGTGGAGGAAAGTCTGTCTGCTTGAGTAGGTGGCCGTCTTGCTTCGAGCGGCCGGGGAGGCACGATAGGAGGTGTGATACCAGGGTTCGGACGACATCATGAACATTTGAAATGCAGCACGTATAGAATATCCCCACAGAGCAGGTGGGATTCGTGTAATGGGGTTCGTTGTCTTCTTGGTTGATTCGTGTTCGCTCAGGTGGCTGCACAGAGAGGGAGAGAGAGAGAGGAGAGAGTTGGCTAGCCTGTATGTGCTGAGTTTTTGAGGGCAGGGGGATTAGGGCGAATTGGAGCTAGCCTACTGGCGACCGAGAAGTCTGGTGTGAGAGAGGAAGGCACCGCGTGGAGGGAGCGGTAGCAACACAAGGAGGAGTCGGCAGCGGTGGCGATAGGGGGAAGGCCCGTGAATGGGGTGCGTGGGATCGAATAGGTCGTGTGTTGTATCTTCGGAGGCTTTCCCATTGGCTGCTTGGATTGCCCAAGCAACACCTGGCATGGATAGAGACGATAGGTGGGGGGGGGGGGGGGAGCCTGTATCATTAGGGGGGCGCTCCGCATAAAAAAACTGTACGGGGAATGAGAAGGAGATGAGTAGATGATACAATATTAGTGCAATTAATAACAATATGTTTTAACAGTATAATCCGATGCTGAGCTAGCATGATTATCAGAACTTCGTACCATTGCAACCACCAACTTTAAAAATTATACTGATGCCTGAGTCGCATTATCCTCTTTTTTTTCTACATAATTCTGATTTTAATCTAACTTGATAGGCAAAAGCCCTCTAGAAAACTCTTTATAGAAAACCACGCGGTAAGGAACGAGAACGGGGCACATATCTGAGCACAAACTATAAAGTTGGTGAGCTTATACGATATTCTAATTGTATCAATCTCTTGCCCGGTTCTATTAAAATTACTGACTATAACAATATTGTTCATGTTGAGTTGAGAAGGGTGGTGAACACTAAAAAATATTTTATATATTATTATTTCTTTAGTGGTTCAACACTCGATACTTTCTCTAATACAAACACCCTCTCCACTACAAACTCCTACGTACACTCTTTTACAAACACTCATTATTTATTTTTCTCTTTCTTTATTTCTCTATTTATTATTCTTGATGAGTACTGTAGCTGAGTTACTGTTAAAATAGTGGCATAGGCAGGTAGCTGCTGTCTGCTGACTTTAACACTTACACTGATCAAGTCTAATTTGAAATTGATACTAAAATTAATGGATGCCAGTATATGTTATTATCGTGCCCGTGTATAATTTTCTATAGATGATAGTGCATATGATTGCTTCTCCATTTGATGCGTGCGACTTATTTATGTATTTATTTATTCTTTTATTGTGTTGACGTAGAGATCTTTTTGGGTGTACATATGTGACTCCTATTTAAAGTGATGGAGATATTCCGCAAGCTTGCCTTGGTGGAGCTTTATGAGCTTGGAAGTTCATTGCCAGCGAAATAATTATTCGCATTTGAACAAAGTTTTTATTCCTAAACACAGAAGAAGAAAAAAAATACTATGTCTTGTCGTTGTTCTTGATTTGATGTTTGCACACGATAGTGCCTTACTTGGATGTATTCCATATGGGAAAATTAATCACCGGGGCCATAATATAACAAGATGCATAGGAGGGAGAGGGAGAGAGAGAGAGAGAGAGAGAGAGAGAGAGAGAGAGAGAGAGAGAGAGAGAGAGAGTTGTTGTGTTCATTTAGACTACCTGCTACATGTCTGTAAGCATTAATTGTTGTGTTAAGGTTGATTTCTACTTAGAATGTTTTCATACTATCTATAATAATAATGCATAACCAACATCTTTCTTTATTTTCAGTCAGGATGAAAAATACAAGTGGAAAAGGAAGGTAAAACTTCTAGTTTTTTTTTTCAATGTTATTACTGAGAGTAACAAGATCTAAAGTGGAATAGGAAGGTAAAACTTCTTAGGTCTCAACCTCGATCGCATAACCTCGGGCTAGAAATATCGAATTTGGATCCTCTCCACTATCTAAAAAATAATGGAGAGACCACTACATAATCACAACCATTGATTATCTAGTTTGTGGTCATGAATTTTTCTTTGAGTGTAAATTAAAAATGGGTGCAATACACAGGGTATGGTAAGTATTAGATTTAGATTGTATCATAACCGCCTACTAAATAATCAACGATTAAGATTAAAAGTAGTGGTCTCTCCACTAATTTCTTGTAGTGGAGAGGATCCAAATTCAGAAATATCCAACATACATTCTAACCAACTTTGCTAGGGAGGTGGGCGTTGATATTTATAGTCTATTTTCATAAATACTTTGTACCGATTAAGTGATTATTAAAAAAATTTTCTTCTTCCCTATCGATTGTAATGACAATCATTTAGCTGAATATTCCTAATGCTTTCTTAAACGAGTAATACTCATGTCTATATCCTCAAAATACAAGAGAAAGGATACAAATCGTATAGCGTATCAACTGACACAAATACAGTTCGGCGGCTGAAATCCGAATATTTGGCCAAAGGGGTCCGAATCAGATATAGACAATATGTGTATAATAACTACTCTATTTGTGCAATAAATAAATAAATAAATAAAAACATAGCTCAAAATTGGAATATGCTACTTCTATCCTACGATTCTTTTGAAGCAATGCACCATATCTAATTAATTTTAACAAAAATACCCCTAAAATAAATCCAACGTCTTCAAAGATGGGAGAAGAGAACATACCTTCACGGGGGCTATGGCCTTCTTCTCTGTTCAATTTTATTTCTATTCAACAAAATTAAAAAAACATAGTAAAACAAAAATTTTAATCACAACTCAAACAGTGGCATTCAGGATGCAGTAAATTGGAAACAAGAGGATTTCAGTTTTGCACGCTCAAGGGCAAGAAATTCATTGTTTCGTTAAAGGTTGAACTAAGGGCCCATATTGAACGGCCCAATGCTGGTGTTGATAGAATCGTAAGATTTCATGGACCATGGGCTTCAAATACTCACTGGTTGACGAGGGTAATTTGGTGATTGGACCTAAAAATAGTATCGCGAAGTAATTGAAGTTCCGCCTCCAAAGCTGCGAGGGTTTTGGGTATTAGGGTTTTAGTTCCATTTCTTCACTCTTTTCTCCATTATATTGTTTGGGTTTTAGGGTTTGTAAAATTTTAGGGTTTTCTTTCGTTAGAGAAGAGCATTTTGGGGGGATTCAATCGCCATGTGGGCACTTCGAAGAGCTGCAAACCCTCTCAGGTGAGAAAATAACCCAAATGATGTTTATGATTCGATAATTTCATACTGCAATCAGCTTCTCCTCCTTTAATCTTTCATTTTTCTTGATGCAGTCGAGACCCGTTCATGATTTTTACTCTTTATCTTGTTTGTACTATGATTACAGTCTTTTATGTGTAATAAGTTTTATTTTTGGTGTTTGGAAATGTTGGGGAAATTACCCACTAAACCAGAGAATAGAACAATCACAAACACAATATTTACGTGGTTCGATCAAATTGATCTACGTCCACGGCAAGAGGGTGTATCACTATATTCAATCTCAACATACAACACTCATACAAAATATTGAGAGCTCACAGATTTCTTGTGTGGCTTTCTCTCTCTTTTTCTCTCAATCACTCTCTGCTGGTTTGGAGTTTTGGAGTGCGTTTTACAGAGGAAGAGAGGGGGGTTTTATAGCTTCCATGCCTTCTCTTTTGTCAACAAATTCGGCACCTCCTCTCTCTTGATGTCAACAACGGAGGCTGCACCTCCCCCTCTCTCTTGATGTCAACAATTGAGGCTGCACCTCCCCCTCTCTCTTGATGTCAACAATTGAGGCCACCGAAAGTTTTGTTGGCCTCAATTGTTGACTAACAATGACTAACAATCTCTACCTCGGTGAAGTTTTCCCAAAAAACTGAGCCGACACCAATAACTAGTAAGTCTTTACCCATCTTGCAAACAATGCCCCAAAAGGGGCCACTTAACAAGTGCGAATGCCTCCCAAATTCAAGCAGTGCTTGAACTTGAAGGCCGGGATCGGTTTGGTCAACATGTCAGCTGGGTTGTCTGCAGTACCTATCTTTTTCATCGTGATGTTTCTTTCAGCAGTTGCCTCACGAATGAAATGATATCTAACATCAATATGCTTTGTCCTCTCATGATGTGCTGAGTTTTTGCTTAGATGTATTGCGCTCTGATTGTCGCAAAATACAACTGAACTAGCCTCCTGCTGTAGTCCAAGCTCACTCACGAGATTTCTCAACCAAATGGCTTCTTTTACCGCTTCTGCTGCTGCCATGTATTCTACCTCTGTGGTAGACAAAGTAACTGTCGACTGTAGAGTCGATCTCCAACTAATAGCTGAGCCAGAAAGAGTAAAAAGATAACCAGTCAAAGATCTCCTTTTATCGAGATCACCTGCATAGTCAGAATCTACAAAACCTACAACTGAGGTTCCCAAAGTACTGCTATCAAAAACTAAACCCAAATCTGAGGTACCCCTGAGATACCGAAGGATCCACTTTACTGCTTCCCAGTGTGCCTTCCCTGGTTGAGCCATGTATCTGCTCACTACACTGACTGCCTGGGCAATGTCTGGACGAGTGCAAATCATAGCATACATTATGCTACCCACTGCATTGGAGTATGGAACTCGGGACATCTCCTTCTTCTCGTTCTCACTTGTAGGTGAATCTGAAGCCGAGAGCCTAAAGTGAGGAGCCAAAGGAGTCGTAACGGGCTTGGCCTTCTTCATCCCAAAGCGTTCAAGCACCTTTTCAATATAACTCTTCTGTGAGAGATATAAAGTTCCAGCTTTCCTGTCCCTCCTGATCTCCATACCTAAGATCTTCTTTGCTGCACCAAGATCTTTCATCTCAAACTCATCACTGAGTTGTTTCTTCAAAATAAGAATCTGCGACATGTTCTTAGCAGCAATAAGCATGTCATCGACATATAATAGAAGATAAATAAAAGAATCATCTCCTAGATGCATGTAGTACACACAACTATCATAAGTACTTCTTGAGTACCCATGACTAAGCATAAAATTATCAAACCTCTTGTACCACTGTCTGGGAGATTGCTTCAGGCCGTACAAAGATTTCTTCAATCTGCAAACTTGATCTTCTTTACCTTCTACGAAGTATCCCTCTGGCTGAGACATGTAGATAATCTCCTCAAGTTCGCCATGTAAAAATGCAGTCTTCACATCAAGCTGCTCAAGCTCCAGATCAAATAGAGCAACCATGGCAAGCAATACACGGATGGAGGTATGCTTCACAACCGGAGAGAACACTTCATCATAGTCAATTCCCTCCTTTTGTCTATAACCCTTAGCCACCAACCGTGCTTTGAATCTAGCATCTTCAACCCCTGGGATCCCTTCTTTCTTCTTGAAAATCCACTTGCATCCAATTGCCCTTTTACCCTTAGGTAATTGCACCAAATCCCAAGTCTGATTCTTGTAGAGTGACTCGAGTTCTTCTGTCATAGCTGTGGCCCAACGTCCAGATTCTCCGCATGAGACAGCTTCAGTAAAGTTTGATGGCTCTTGAATACTCATCTCTTCAGCTGTCGTGAGAGCATACGCCACTAATTCAGCATGTGCATATCTTTGAGGAGGTTTGATCTGTCTCCTCTCTCTGCCAGTGGCTATGGAATAAGGTTCTTCAGTCTCAGCATCATCAGCATCTGAGCCTGAATCATGTTGCTCTTCTACAGCTGTAGGAGCAAATTTTATAGACGACTTTTGAGACGTCTCTCCCTCGAGCTCCACCTGAAGCTCCACCTTATCCATGGTCTTCTCTACATTTCCTGTAGACTCAACAGAAACCTTCCCATGATCAAGCATATATCTTTCATTAAAAGTAACATCTCTACTAATAATGAATTTAGGAGAATCAGGTTCAAGACTCCACAAACGATAGCCTTTAACGCCATCAGCATAACCAATAAATATGCATTTCTTAGCTCTAGGCTCAAGCTTACCCTCTCTAACATGATAGTAAGCGGGACATCCAAATACCTTTAAATTTGAATAGTCATTTGGTTTACCTGACCATACCTCATTTGGAGTCTTGTGTTCAATGGCTGTAGAAGGAGACCGATTCACCAAGTAACAAGCTGTGTTAACAGCTTCAGCCCAGAAGCCTTTATCCAAGCCAGAGTTTGAGAGCATACACCTAGCTCTCTCCATCAACGTTCTATTCATGCGTTCTGCCACCCCGTTTTGCTGAGGAGTGTGCCTGACCGTGCGAAAATCTGAATGGATGTAGTCGAGAGTGTCCTTCGTCGTATGTGAGCCAGTCGAGAAGCTGACCCGAGTTTGCTTCCCAAACACACAATGCTCACAGAAATCCAGTGATGATGTATGATCACCACAGAGTAAGCCACGTTTACTCAAAATAGTCATTCCCTTCTCACTCATGTGGCCTAAGCGCATGTGCCACAACTGAGTAGTGTCTCTATCAGCATCAGAAGACACACCTGCAGAGCCTGTCACCGTACTGCCTTGGAGAACATAAAGACTGTTCACCTTACTACCTTTCATCACAACCAATGAACCCTTAGTAACTCTAAGAGCTCCACCTTCGCCAGTGTATGAACACCCAATAGAATCCAAAGAACTCAAAGAAATTAGATTTTTCTTTAAGTCCGGGATGTGTCTCACATCTGACAAAGTTCTCACTATCCCATCGTGATACCGGATGCGAACTGTACCAATGCCAACTGTCTTGCAAACTGCATTGTTACCCATCAAAACTGATCCACCACTTATAGATCTGTAAGTAGTGAACCAATCTTTATTTGGACACATATGAAAAGACGCACCTGTATCCAAGATCCATTCTTTATCGGAACGGCCATCCAAGGGACATACTGTAAGAACCGTCTCAGCAACAACGGCAGTATCAGCCTTTGCCGTATTAGCTGAATCTGATGTTTCACCACGCTGGTTGTCTTTCTTCTTTAGAGCATAGCATTCTGACTTGTAATGCCCTTTCTTGTGACAGTAGAAACACTCCACATTTTTCTTGTTTGGGGCTGACCTGGACTTTGAGCGATTTCTGGATTGCCCTTTATCACCTTCTCTGGCCTTCGATCTACCTCTGGCTAGCAGACCATCAGCCTGCCCATCGGTACCTCTCCCATTCAACTTTGTTCTCAACTCAGCAGAGTTCAAAGAGGCCTTCACATCCTCAAGACTTATGGATTCTCTTCCATACAACATAGAGTTAACAAAGTTTTCATAAGAGTTAGGCAATGAACATAACACAATGAGAGCCTGGTCTTCATCATCAAGTTTAAGATCCAGGTTTTTCATATCCATGACAATTTTATTAAATTCATCAAGGTGTTCCTGAATGGGTGTACCTTCCTTCATCTTCAGTGTGTATAGCCGCTGCTTCAGGTATAATCTCGTAGTAAGAGATTTCTTCAAATAGAGACTTTCGAGCTTTGACCACAACCCCGCTGCCGTTTCCTCATCGGCAACTTCACGAAGCACATTGTCGGATAGTGACAATTGCAAGGCGCTGTGAGCCTTTTCGTCCATCTCTTCGATCTCGGCACTAGTCATATCTTCTGGGTATTTCCCATCGATAGCTTTAACCGTGCCTTCACGTCGCAACAAAGCCTTCATCTTTATCCTCCATAGGCCGAAATTATTTTGGCCATCAAAGATCGACACCGAGAACTTCACAGAAGCCATTGTGGAGGATTGAAAGCTGTCCTAGAACCGAGAAGCTCTGATACCAGTTTGTTGGGGAAATTACCCACTAAACCAGAGAATAGAACAATCACAAACACAATATTTACGTGGTTCGATCAAATTGATCTACGTCCACGGCAAGAGGGTGTATCACTATATTCAATCTCAACATACAACACTCATACAAAATATTGAGAGCTCACAGATTTCTTGTGTGGCTTTCTCTCTCTTTTTCTCTCAATCACTCTCTGCTGGTTTGGAGTTTTGGAGTGCGTTTTACAGAGGAAGAGAGGGGGGTTTTATAGCTTCCATGCCTTCTCTTTTGTCAACAAATTCGGCACCTCCTCTCTCTTGATGTCAACAACGGAGGCTGCACCTCCCCCTCTCTCTTGATGTCAACAATTGAGGCTGCACCTCCCCCTCTCTCTTGATGTCAACAATTGAGGCCACCGAAAGTTTTGTTGGCCTCAATTGTTGACTAACAATGACTAACAGGAAATAAGCGTGTTTAACATTTTCTATGTAAATATCTACCCAAGTTTTTTTTTTAAAATCCCCCTCTTTCACATATATTTTTTAAAGTTTGCGGGGAAGGGCGGTTCATCGCCTGTGATGAGGCAAGGATTAGTATATGTATGCGTGTGTATTGTTATCTTACTTTATATGGGATTGTGTTGAAACAAAGATTGGTGTGTGTGTGTGTGTGCGTGTGTATTATTATCTTACTAAGAAATTTGAAGTTGAGCCTGGTATCTAATTTTGTTTCTCCATTAGGATTTTATGCTATAACTATTTTTATACACGTTTTCACTCATAGGAGCCAAAGCCACCGCATTGTGGTTGCTCGCTCATGCTGCGCTGAGACCGAGCTTTTGAATGGAAGTAGTAAGCATGGAGTTCATAGCGAAGGAGAGAAACAAGTAATTGGAGGGTTCGTCCATCCAAAGCCATTTTCCTATTTTTCCTCGAGGTCTTTCTTTTGGACCCGCAATCTTTCTTCTCAAGCCGGAGCCAAGTCTAGTGACAGTGAAGATGATGCACTTGAGGATGGGTTTTCTGATTTAGAGACGCCACCAAAAGCTGATATAGCTGATGTAGAGGATGTGAACTCTGAAGGGGAGATATCTGAAGAAGAAGCGGATAACGCTGAGGGCGCACTTGGATTATTGGATGCGGAGTCTGGTGGTGAGAAGACAGTAGGGACAAGGATGAATGCTTCTCCGCTTTTAAAGATTTTAATGGATAGTCCTCGGACATCTATTAATAGTGCCCTTGATAAATGGGTTAGTGAAGGTAAGCCTTTGGGACGGCAGGAAATCTCTCTGGTGTTGCATAATCTTCGAAGGCGGCGTTTTTGGGGAAAGGCCTTGCAGGTGCATATCTTTTCTTACAACTTGTCTTTCAAAGTTTGTTAGAAAAGTGCTTGTTTCAATATGACCAGTGAGATTTTGTGACCTTTCATTCTTGATAGTCAGATGTTTTTTGTTGACTATCAATCATGACATTTTAAGGGTAGTTCGCTTAGCTAGTTTACTGGTTGCTTTCTTCCCTTTCCAGTGCTTAATATTTTTTACTTAGTAAATTTGCAAATAGGATGCTGATTATATTGTAATCAGGATATAAATACGTATATTGCAGCATGAGAACTAATCCTTAGATGTTGACTATATGCTCTACATTTTGTACTGTTGTATGGAAATAATTTCTGCCAACATTTTCTACTTGCTTTTCTTGCTGATCATTGTGAAATTTCAACTTCATTTAATACTACAACTTTCTTTTCCAAGCATAATCATGCTTTACCAACTGTTAGTGGCGTTCTTCATGTTTGCAACTTTATTGCAGCGGTCTGTTGTTTTAATTTTGTAGTGTACGCATACTAGCTAAGCTTTCTTTGTTACAGAATTTACTATCAAACTATAATATGCGAACATCCCTGAGAAATGCCTATCATCCTATTCTCAACCTTTTGAAATGTTTTGCTTGTTCATATCTAGCCAACACCTGAATCTTTCATCAATTATCAAAACCATATATCTGAACAAGAATAACAAATCTTCCCAAATGTTATAACTATAACCAAATCTCAGTAGTGCAGGACGTAATTGCCTACTTTTAAAAAAGAAAAAACAAAACATTCCCTTTCATTGGACCTCCTTGATAACCTAGTTGGCTTGTAAAAAAGAGAAAACAAATGACCTAGTTGTCTTTTTTACGGTGTTCTGGTGAAGACCCATCTATATTTCTATAGCAGAAGTTTCTGTTGGAATCTATACAAATTTAACATCTCAAACAAACATAAAAGCATTTGTTTCCAGTCAGATTACAGACCATCACATTCATATAAAGCTAGGAGCATATGTTTGTTAGTACAATGGTTGGACGATTGTGAAATTTTGTGTTATATATGTTCATGAGCTAGTATTTGTTTATATAATTCATTATGAAACTATAATATGACATTACTGAGAACTTTTGTCTGTCATCGTATGCTTAATGTTCTGAATTTTTGCTAAAAGTATCAAGATAATGCTAATTGTGTCAGTAATCATCAAAACCATACATTGGAAGAAAACACCAATTTATTTACAGAGAGAAGCAAGACATTCCTTTTTCATTGAACCTCCTTGATACCTACATACCAGACACCCATTGGTGAAATATGAATCTGCTGCTATTTGCGTGATTCCTCTACATACAGTCTTTCTTCTGTTCACCTATCTATGTTTAATCCCTTATTACACTGATTGTACGCTACCAAAAACTCTTTATTTATAATCATCTATATTAGTAATTGTACCTTTAAAAGATGCTACACTTTGCTATACATGGTTGTATAGAAGGAACCAGCCACTATCAAAAGCTTACAAAAATACCTTAAATTTCCCAATTTATCCAATCTCCACTTAAGAATTCTACTGAACCTGATTATGACTGTGTAACCACATATGTTTATAGAAGGAGGAGCCTAGATGGATCCCTTGGTTGTGCAGAGTTCAAGGCATTGCTCATTCTGGGTTACACATTGCAATGATTTCTCGAACATTACTGTAGTAAATTAATCTCAGATGCTGTTTTAAGCAAAAGATGGATTATGCAATAAATAAAGGTGGAAACTGTACCAATAGCCTAGATCCTCGACTTACTGATATATAGATCCATCTTTATAGATTGAACAATTTTAATAAGAAGTAGTACATCATGTCAAGCTCTTACAACCTTCCAAGCTCTGTCTTATTCATTGAAGCCTTACACAATATGTCCTTGTTAAGTCCCCCAACCATCTTTCATTTAAGTTATATAGTCTGTATTTAACTAATATCCAGCTATCCTAGTGCTATTTTACCGTCACTTTTCTATTATTGTCATGCTCGGTCAGGTCTGTGTTGCTCAAAACTTCTTAATCCTTGTTCTTAAGATAAAAACATGTTCCTTCAGTTTTTAACTCGTCTTTACTAGGACAACAAAACCATAAACATGGTCATCTAAATTTGTAATTTATTTTCCGTAAGGCTCTGAAGCAAGTAAAACTGATCTACAACCAGTGGATGAAGAATCAATTTCACATTATGCCTGCCTAAGCCCTATTCTTTTTATATTTTTGTGGTTTAAAACAGTTCTTTCACATATATTTTACAGTTTCTGGAGTGGGTAGAAGCAAATGAACGCTTAGAATTCACAGGTCCTGATTATGCTTCTTATCTGGATCTCATTGCCAAAATACATGGTATCCAGAAGGCTGAAAAGTTCATTGAAAAAATTCCACAATCCTTTAAAGGTGAAGTTGTTTACCGAACTCTTCTAGCTAATTGTGTGGCCTCTGGCAATGTTAAGAAATCAGAGGAAGTTTTCAATAGAATCAGGGACCTTGATTTCCCTTTGACAACCTTTGCTTGCAACCAACTACTACTACTTTACAAAAGAATTGACCGCAAGAAGATTGCTGACATCCTCAAACTGATGGAGAAAGAAAAAGTCAAGCCATCCTTATTCACATACAGGCTTTTGATCGACACCAAAGGTCGTGAAAATGACATTTCGGGCATGGAGGAGCTTGTGGAGCTGATGAAAGCTGAAGGCACGGAGCCCGATTTGGCCATCCATTCTATACTTGCAAGGAACTACATCTATGGAAACCTGAAGGAGAAAGCTGAGGCAGTGTTGAAAGAGATTGAAGGAGATGACATCAAAGGAAACCGTGCTGCTTGCAAGGAACTTCTGCCTCTCTACGCTTCTCTTGGCAAATCAGACGATGTGGAGAGAATTTGGAAGGTTTGTGAAGCTAATCCTCGTCTAGAGGAGTGCTTAGCTGCCACTGAAGCATGGGGAAAGCTGGGAAAGATAGAGAAAGCCGAGGAAGTATTTGAACACATGGTTAATACTTGGAAAAGGTTGTCGCCTAGATACTATAATGCTATGATAAAGGTTTATGGTCAACATAAACTTCTCTCGAAGGGCAAGGATCTGGCAAAGAGAATGTCAGAAAATGGGTGTAAGATTGGTCCTTTGACTTGGGATGCGCTTGTGAAGTTGTATGTTGAAGCTGGAGAAGTTGAGAAAGCCGACTCTTTGCTTCAAAAGGCAACACAACAGAATCAAATGAGACCGTTGTATAGCTCATATATGGCTGTGTTAGATAAGTATGCAAAGAGGGGAGATATTCACAACGCTGAGAAGATCTTTCTCAAGTTGAGGCAGAATGGTTATAGCGGGAGAATGAGATTGTATCAGCTCCTGCTTCAGGCCTACATAAATGCTAAGACTCCTGCTTACGGGTTTAGAGAGCGGATGAAAGCTGACAACATGTTCCCAAATAAGGCGGTGGCAGCGCAGCTTGGAGCGATTGAGGGTTTCAACAGAAAGACGCCGATCTCGGAGTTGCTTGATTGAAGGCTGCTTGTTTCCAAAGTGTTGTCAAGTAATGATTCTCGGTCAAATGCTAATTGGTATGATGGTTGGTTGAATTTTGTGTGCGTAGATTCCAGTATAAGATCCTGCGTAATGGAGTTTATTATGGTGAGACTTAATAGTAGTTATAATTTTGTTGTCTTTTTTCTTTCCCTGTGTAATGCATTTCCTATTTCCCACCGGGATACAAGGGTTCTATTTTTTATTTGCAGAATAAAGTAGGTTTCTGTAGAAATTTTTCGCATCGATTCAATATTTCTGCTGTTGAATATATCATCTTGTGAATCCCACTTTGGCCGTAGCTTTCCAAACTCGTGTAGGTCCTCGCCTGTGTGCTTGTTATCTCTGGCGGCAAATCTGCTGTTCGTTTTCTTGGTTGCTGTAGACGTTCAGGCCATCATTTGCATTGTGTTCGAGTCTCAAAACTTTTGGCGCGTCAATCAATGCTTCTCAGATCTTATCAGGCTATGGATGAATACGTACTAGTCGCTATTAGCCAATGCCAAGCATCTGTAGATTTCTTGTGGATCTGACCGGCTCCATAAGATATTATGATCAAGGTCAATACTTCAGCAGTATTAAGTATGATGTTTGCAACTTAATTATTTTCGAGTTACAGCTTCTAGTCATGGGTTCCCTCCCTTGATTTTGTGAAGAATGTGAGGAATGCAGCATGAGATTGATCATAACTGTGGGCATTGAGGTCAATGATACTTGCTTAATATTTGTGGTTTCAAGCGGAAGATCTATTTATTACCCAAATAACATGACATAATTCTCTTCAAACATGATACATTTTGAGTTACGGACAAAGTCAAGTTATCATCTTATTCCACGGTTTTAATTTGAAGAACCAAAACAAAATTCCAACTTGGATCAGGAGCAGATGCTTTCATAGAACCAGTTGAGAAAATATGAGCTTTCCCTGGTCCTTTGAGCTTACTGCAAATAGCACAAGAGTGAGTTCGAGCACTTTCACTTCGACCGACAAGGATCGAACCGTTCTCCATATTTGCTCCATGCAAGAGTACATAACGAGAGTATCGTTTCCTCCCTACGACATGTTTCGATGCCTTAAAAGTCTCAATCATTACGCTAAATCTCTAAAGTTTTGGTCAAAATTAAGAGTTATATTTTTATATCCCAAGAGCTTGCAATTTGTCTTAAAGAGTACATAACAATTGAGGTGCATAGAATTCAACGATCACGAGCAATGTGAAAAAAAACAGATGGTATAAAATTGCCGGCTGCAGTCGACTATTGTTACGTAATTCTGTCAAATCCAATAAAACAAAAGTCAAATCACAAATGGTATAAAAATTGGAGACTAACCGATAAAACAAAAGTCGAACTTTCTCATCCTCAATCTAGTATAGGTACGTACATAATCTCTAGATTCAAACAAGCCTATGAGAAATTATGCTAGGTAACACCTCTTGCGAAAAAATAGAGAGAGAGAGAGAGAGAGTAAATTTGTATTACATGATAACAAGAGCTAACCAGGAAAACAAAAGAGAACTTTAGCAGCAAAATAATTAATGTTTTGTCTTACTCTCAGCCTGTCGCTATGGGGTAAACAAAATATATCAATTTGATCATTTTGCCAATTTAAAAATATAGAAATGATATGGGTCCCGATGAAAGCTGAGAATTAAGGGCCCAAAGAGCCCATTCTAGTTGCCGTTGGGCTCGGCCCGGATCAACCTAAGGCCCCCCACCCCAAGGAGAACCCTCGCCCCCACGGCACGAAATCTAAAGCAGAGGAAAC
>NW_017972478.1:108556-142768 GCF_001876935.1 Asparagus officinalis | reverse complement strand
AGCGGTTGTGGTAGTAAGCTGCTGCTCATGGCATCCAGAGCCCACCACCGACCCCCAAATCAATGTAAAACCCTAATTTCTCTTCGTATTTTATTTTGTTATAAACCCTAAACCAAAAAAACAAGGAAAAAGCTCACATTTTTTCGCACCTTTTTTCGTCGGGGGGGAATTGACAGTTTCAGGGGCTTCATCGTCGATTCTCAGCGATCCTACTGCGAAGAAGTCGAGGACGATGTCTGCTAGCGAGTCGTCGCCATCGCCCATGAGAGCGGAGTTCGCCAAGCACACCGCCTACCTCAATGAGCTCGTAAGTTTTAACAACTGTAGATCGCTGCCTGTTGATGAGATGGCCGGCAAATTTTAATCTCTCCTTTTTCTCAGCATCAATGATCTTTAGTCGGTTGATGAACAAGAGAGATTTTTTAGTGGGGGGAAATGTGAAATTTAATTTAAGAGATCGGTTCTGATAGGAAGTTCATCACTTGTTAAAATGGAAACTGAAAAAAAAGAAAAAGAAAAGAACTTCATGGTAGTGGCCTGGGTAAAAAAGAGCGACTTTGTTCATACTGTGCTGTTCTAGGTGTAATTCTCTGTGGGTAGAATATACATGCCTGTTCTCCTTGCATTCCCTTTTACGCCTTCCCTCGCTCACTTTACTCTTCCGCACCCGATAGCACGTGCGTTTACCCCGTACGCCCTCCTTCCAAGTTCAAAAATTGGTGTTGGGCTATTCCATTTTAGTAATATGGCATCTATTCGACACCCTTGCATCCTGGCCAAACAGGTGGTTTCCAGTACGGCGGGCAATGTGGTATCCAAAGGAGACCCCATCCCGGCGTTGTTTATTGCTCCAATAGAGGACCTTTCGGGGGGTCACCTGTTCTCGACTGGCATGGCATTCATAACTTCTTTGCGTCGCTATGCACGCATCAGAAGGAAATTTGTGTTTGTCTTTAATATTGTCTATTTGCTACTGGTTTGCATTTGCAGAACGACAAGAGGGAGAGAATTGTAAAGGCTAGTCGTGATGTCACCATGAACAGCAAAAAGGTCATATTCCAGGTCCACAGGTAGGCTTAACACAATTGTTTATGTGTGAGCTTGATTAAGCAGCATATTTTCCACATAGTATCAATTCAAGCATGAGATTGGAGATACGTTAACACAATTTATAATGATACCAGCCATAGATAAGTCTGCTAGCCAAATAGATAACTTGAGAGTTGAGTGGTTATAATCTGAAATTTATTGCTAAACTTAATTTGCTTTGTCAGGGCTTCTATTCATCCGTAAAAAAAAGGATGGTCATTTAAAAAGATCTTCATTTATTTATTCCCGTGAGAAAATCAACCGGTTTGAATATCTAGGTTCTTCGATTTGTCCTCTAAATACATATTTAGGAGATGGGGTTACCAACCCAAATCCATTATCCTATTTACGAAGGAGCTTAATTAGCTCCCAGAAAACCCAGAGATAAAAGCTGATTGAAACTTGACCAAGTCCTGTCGTTTCTGATGTGGACTGAAATTTCTTGCTCTTTATAAATAAAAAAGTTTAGATAATTTTTGTAACTAAATTTAAAAATAATATTTTTCTAAGAAAAGAATGCCAATGTCATAGTAATATTTCATGCACTTATTATAATGACCTTCACTAGCAGTCTTACTGCTTTTTTGATGCCGAGACTCCAGCTTTCTTGTACTCCAGGCTCAATAAGGATAACAAAGATGAAGTTTTAACAAAGGCGGAAAAAGATCTTGCCGCAGTGACTGATCAATTTATGTCAAGATTAGTAAATGAACTGAAAGGTGCCGATTTTTGGAAACTCAGACGAGCTTATACTTTCGCTGTTAGCACCTTTCCCTTTACTTCTTTCTTTTTGAAAATATAAAATAGCAGTTTCTAACAGTTAAACAACTGCTGCAGATTCAAGAGTATGTTGAAGCTGCAGCCTTCTGTAAGTTCTGCAAAACTGGAAGCCTCCTGAACCTCGCTGAGATTAATGCTACTCTGCGACCGCTAAGTGACAAATATCCTGAGCCCCTGCAGATTAATGTTCTTGACTACCTTTTGGGGGTAATAGTTTAATTTTTCTTTTTCTGTTTAATATACTTTTCTCTTTTGGGGGTAATTGTTTTATTTTTCTTTTCTCTTTTGGTTTAGCTTGCAGATGTGACTGGAGAGCTTATGCGACTGGCCATTGGTCGAATATCAGATGGGGAAGTTGAATATGCTGAGAAAATATGTAGATTTGTGAGGGACATATACAGGGAGCTAACCCTTCTAGTACCCCTTATGGATGATAATGTTGAAATGAAGAAAAAAATGGAGGTGATGCTTCAAAGTGTAGTGAAGATTGAAAACGGTATTTTTTTTTTCTCCTTTTCTCGAGTTAATTGTTATCAGTGTTTCTCATGCACCAGGCTAGGTTTCTTAAGATTTGTGTCGAGCATTTGTCAATGGACTAGCCCCGAAATATTGCTTCTTTTTCTTCCTCTTCTATCTAATTTTAATCCATTCTGTGTCACTCTGATTAGTCATTGAAAACATCTTAGCTTGGTGTTCTATAGTTTTAAGCCTTATATTTAACATTATCTTAACACGATATTGGTTTATTCAATTTCTGTAAAAGAAAATAAAGAATGCTTGAGTTATTTTCATTGGTTGTTTTATGAGAATTAGTAAGGAGATTAAAGCTTAGATTTAGATGCATCAGTCTATGATGGTATTCTAGGCATCTATGAAAAGTTTGGACTGAGCACTTTAGAGAACAAGATACTATACATATTAATATAGTCAGAAAGATGAAGTGAAAACCTCCAATGATCCAATCATATAATAGTTGAAAATCCAAAGGAATTGAATCCACTAAAATCATAAATACACAGAAAAAAGAATGATTTTATTAAAATGGCCTGATGCACTTAAAGTTATTAAAATTTTCACTTATATACCCTCAACTAGTTTATGGCAGCACTTATTTACCCTAAAGCTTTTAAAACTTGCACTTAAATACTTTAAAGTTTTTAAAACGTGCACTTAAATGTCCTAAAGTTGCACTTAAATGTCCTAAAGTTTTTAAAACTTGCACTTAAATGTCCTCAAGTTTGCATAACTGTGGGCATTTAAGTGCAAGTTATAAAAACTTTAGGCGCTTAGGGTATCTAAGTACAAGTTTTAAAAACTTCAGGACATTTAAGTACCAAAACAAGTGAGGATAAGTTCAAAGTAGGGAAACTGTAGGGCATTTAAGTGCAATTAAGCCTATTGAAATTTTATTAATATCAATCTGCCAAATGATAACAACAAATGTTCTTTCATGTATCTAAGCGTTCTGCCAAATGATACTACGAACTCTTCAGTGATCACATCCCCCACATTATTCCATACCACAATTAAGTTTCTTGAAAGCTGAAACCATTGATTTTTGCCGTCATCATCTTATAATAAAAGGACATGAGAGCAAAGGTTTATGAATGTGGTGATAGTTGTCATGCATGTTACATTTATGATCTTTGTATCATAGTTATTGTAAAATTTCTAAAAGAACATTTGCTTTCAGCATTACCTCATTTGTATAAGTTTCGATAATTGAGGCAATCAATCATTCCTTGCAACCTTGTTATTGAACCATTTGATGATGAGTGAGTTTCTTCTTCTGCATACATTTATAAATACCTGTCCATAACAAGGTAAGTTAAAACTAGTAAATGAATATCTAAAAATGTCATAAACCACATGACTTTCTATGAAAATGGAATTTTTTTTTTAATTACGGATATCTTTTTACATGGGAGAGACTTTGATAAGGTTGCTATTAGTTTTGGAATCAGGATGAATGGTGACGTCGGCTTGTTAACCACGCTATTTTCAGGTATTCCATGGGAAGTAGAAGAGCTCCGTGCATCAATAGCTTTCTTCGTATTATTGTTTTTAACTTTGGCTACCATGATTTCTCCCTTTTTATCATAGATAAAAGGAAAGAAAAGTATAAATATCAATTTGTATGGTGCAAAAAATTACCGATACAGTGAAGCGTTTAGTTTTTATTTTGCTAGTTTTCTTGATATTTGAATGGAACTTTCTCATCTATTTATAATTGATTAAAAATCTAAAAAGTGCTTACCCGATAAAATTGAATGGAACTTTCTCATCTTCAATTTAATATAAATACCTACATTATCTAAATTCATACAAATGCTATAAAAGATCATGCAAACTAATTTTTGCAACAAAATTGAGGTGTATTAGAATAACAGTAAGTGAGAAAAGAGAGAAGCTAAAGATCTTATATTTGCTCTTACCTTTCTACCCTTTGTTGGATGTGCGGCAGATGGCACCAAACGATGTATTGATTAATGATATTTATAACAGATAGTTGAGACACAATTGATTGCTAAAGTTACCAAATTATACCTCAAGTTTCAAAATTAGGACCCTCAAGAGCCAAATTCCAAAAATATCATGCAATGTTCATGTAACTAATTTAATATTTTCTGTTGCTCCGCAAGTTTCGTTCTACATGATTTATAAGGTTCAGATGTAATTTTTGCAAAACCCTCAAAGTTCACGGGGGTTTGTGAAATTTACCCCCTTATCCTTTGGCAGTAATGTATGATTACGATTTGCTATTTGTGATATATTAAGCATATTATTTTGTGTTGGAGTAACTATTTGCACCTGTTATCTACTAAATAATAGTCAATTCCTGTGTTTGCCAGAAAAGTAACCTGGGGATTTATTTGTTTTGTTCAAACTGCAGCTTGTTATAGTGTTCATGTGAGAGGGTCAGAGTACATTCCTTTGCTTGGTACGAGTGATCCAGATTATTCCTTCTTCAGTGCTCCAGATATTGATGCGTGAGTCGTTTCCACTGAAGGAGAATCTTCTCCTTGAGGACATACAATGACCTCTAGCGGTAACTTTGTAGGTTGCTGGCTGCAAAAATGCTCATGTAACTTTGGTGAAATTACCTGCAGAGGTCGAAACTTGGACTTCCTATATTCTGACCTTAAGTTTGAACTTGTTTCTTTCATGGTATTCTTTTTTGAGCTTTTGTGAAGCGGTAGAGAGGGAGCGTTGAGAGAGAATGCAGGATGCATGTACAAAACATGAAGAAATTTGTTCCGAGTTTATGCAGAATGGAGTGTTGTTAGCTGTAATTGTTTTCCTCGTAGCAAATGGATGTGGTTTTGATTTCAGTTAAGCTGAGATTATGCTTAGCCTGTTCAATTAATCTTACATTTTTTGATGCTTAAGCTTTTTCGTTCTCCTCTTATTTGTTTATTTATTAGGGGGATACTTTGCAAGAGTGAAACCAAACAGGAGGTTCGATGAGAATGCATCCGTAAAAAAAAAATAGATATGCTAGGGGCACACCTCCAACCACAACCTCAACCACATCTCCTCTCTCTCTATAGTGCATTGGGATCCACATGAAATTGTTTAATTTCACGTGGGTCCCAATGTACTATATATATAGAGAGAGAGGATGTGTGGTTGGGGCCTGGGGGTGTGCCCCTATCACTACTAAAAAAAAAAAGAATGTTTTCTTGATGTCTTGATGTCAACATCTGTGCATCTATTTAGAGGTAAATTTTGGGGACTAATACTATTTGGAAGGCATTAGTTATTGCAATGATTTTTACAAATATCTATAGTTGAAAGGCATAGGCAGTAAACTGCTTTTTTCTCCCCCTGCATAATTAGTGAAGTGGTGAATTAGAAAATAGGTTTAGTAACAATGTTCTCCCAGTGCTATGGCGTGCATGGAGGATATCGGTACCATAACTTCGATAAATTTGTGGTGGTGGTGGATTTTGAAGTGGTACCATAACTTCGATAAATTTGTGGTGGTGGTGGATTTTGAAGCTACTTGCGAGAAGGACAAGAAGATAAATCCTCAAGAAATCATCGAATTCCCTTCTGTTATAGTCAGTGCATCGAGTGGAGGAGCCGAAGCTGCGTTTCAAACATACGTCAGGCCTCAATACCATCCCATTCTCACTGATTACTGCAGAGTGCTTACTGGCATTCAACAATTTCAGGTTTGTTCTATGATCCCTCTCTCTTCAAGTGTGTATTGGCGTCTCCATTTTTTAGATATGAGGTCCCTTTAATCTTTCATATTTTTAAAGGTTAATTGCGTATAGACCCGCTGTAGCATTGTGTTGTGACATTTATAACCCCTTAACAAAGATGAGAGGTAACGAATGCCAGAGTGTGACGCTACAAAGGGTCTACGTTCGATCAACCACATTGTCGATGCAGTCTCCTGAATAACCGAACAATTTGTATAAGTTGCTTCATCTGTTTTTTCTTCTTTTTTCTTCCACTACCCCCGTCCAATTTCTCAACTTTCGTCGGGTTAATGATATACTTATGAATTGGCAGGTGGACGGTGGTCGTAGTCTGTTTGAAGCGCTACTCATGCACGATAAATGGTTGGAATCAAAAGGAGTTGAGCAGAGTAAGTTTGCTGTGGTGACATGGGGAGATTGGGTTTGCCGTACTATGTTGAATTCTGAGTGCGGATTGAAAGGAATCAGAAAGCCTCCATACTTCAGTAGGTGAGGTCTCGAGACTTTTTTTTTAAGCCGCGGTTTTTCTAAATTTACGCATTAAAATACTTTTGTATTTTTCACATTGGACTCCCAAATCTTCATATATGTAAGTTACAGAGTTCATTGAGGCTAGATAACCTCCGACAACTTAATATAAAATGTTAATGTACATAGTTTCATAAAGAAACAAACTAGGTCAAAATACAAGGTGTTACAACATGTGAGAAAGATATATTTCCTTACTCCATAGAATCCTCTGAAAGGCTTGATCCCTCAGTCTCATGCACCCATGCAACACTGCAGGGGGGAAATGCGTTATCTAGGATTCTACACAATCCCAGACGAATCGTGCTTAAGACGTGAATCTAGAAAAACCTTTTTCTGAAGGAGCATGCAAATTCTGTCGGGTCCTGGAGCAAAATATTGATTGCCACCCACAACAATCGAAGCATCTTCAGGCGAACTTCAGTAGCATCATCCGTGACTCCAGTCAACCCACCATCAAATTCCTACTCCCTCCATCTCAAGTTCCCATCTGAGTTCATTCATCATTCCTCCATCTCACCGTTCTGATCCATTGAACCATTTTCAGGTGGTAAATTCCCTACATCACCATCCTCCACTGACATATTAATATCCTCAACCCGGTTCTCAGAATCCTGAACCTGTGGTGGTAAATTCCCTTTATCACCATTTTCTACAGACATATTAGTATCCTCAACCCCGTTCTCAGAATCCTGAATCTGAGGTCCATCTGCATGGGGGATGGGCTCTTGAGGTGCTCCATACCGATGGATCATTAATTGGGCCTGTCAGGAAACAAATATCACGAAGAACAACCATTAGTGGAAATTTTTGAATATGAAAATAAGGCATCAAAATGAACATAGTGAATAATCCATAATCTATCATAGAGTTCTTAAAGCTTATTTGAACATGGCCCTCTAAAGGACGAAGTCCATTTGCTTGTATGTGTGTGTACAAAAAGATGAACCGAAACCGTCGACCATAACATGATCCAATATGAAGCTCCAGCGTTATTTAGACGGTTTTAAAGAATCAAGTAGCCTGTGTACCTGCGCATGTGTGTGCATGTGCATTGTCCCAACCATTAGTTTTGTTTTGTCTTTTAACTTACAATTCCTAATTGAGGTGCTCATTACACAGGTTGACCCAACCATTAGTTTTGTTTTGTCTTTTAACTTACAATTCCTAATTGAGGTGCTCATTACACAGGTTGACCGAATACAAGATGGGTTACTTTTCAAACTACTCTATAAATTATTTTCCGGCGGTTGATTTCACTAAATTATGGTAGACAGAAGTGGAACTGTTATTTTTTCTTAAAATGCATAGCTGTTACAGTTAAGGAGCTGCAATTAGTTCATACCTAGATATTATGAAAGATGCAAAATAGTTTATGTTTGATGTCATTCACATACGGGTCAAAGCTGTAAAAGTAGAGAAATATATGCACAAAACATGTAGCCTCTGTGAAAGTAGATAACTACATCACAAAGTAGACATACTAAGATAATACGTGTATGATTTTGATTATGGATTGCCACTACAGTAATGGTGTTTCCACAACTAGACAGTTACAAGCCACAAATGAAAAAATTGAAGCCGCAGCCAAATTTATTTAAAATAAATAAATTCAAATGTGTCTTCAGGTTTCACTTCCAAAATTTTGGAAAATGCTAGATGGACAATATGCTATTACAATTTGGTATTACAGACATTAACGAAATGATACAACTAATCCTAAATCTTTTAATTCTGTTACTGATATAGCAGATTCAACTGAGACATATATATAACAAGTTAGGTGTTACTCATATTGAGAATAAAATTAGGACGAATTGTTTTAGATGGTTTGAGCATTACAGAATACAGGCCAATGAATCCTCCAGTGAGGAGAAATAATAGAATTGTAGCCAGTGAGGCCTTAAGGGCATAGAACTGTGGTAAATGAACCAATAAGAAACAGATGGACCTTAACAGACTTAAATGGAGGCAATCAAGAAAGTTTAACTGTAATAACTGCATTTATTATCAAGTAACAACCATGTTTTCCACCATTTAATAGCTGAAGTCAACTGTTGAATTTGAAACTTGATGTCTGTACACACACTGATAATCCTGCGCTTCCAGCATGATAAATCTATCTTATTACAACAGCAAGGTTAAATGTTGCAAACCACTGGTGTACAAAAAATATATATAAAGAAATTAAAAGAAATTGTTGAAGCAAGCAACAACCTTTTGATGATTCTACTACAAATTTATTAAAATAAAACGAATACGGAAATATTACAACGAAAAACAAAACTTAATTTACATATCCTAAATGTCCAGATACAGCATATTCAGTTCAGTCTGTTTTATTCAGCACATGCTGAAATTTAACTGGACAAAATTAGCTAAGAAAACTATTATTATATTGATAAAGCAACAGAAATAATGAATAACCAATTGGAATCTTCAAGAGAAAATACCTGGGACAGCTGATGCATCCTGAAACCAACCAAGCTTTCCATCTCCTGGATGTCATTAACAAAATGAATCCGTCCTGTTTCTCCAACAAGCCGCTCAGTGAAAGGACTCATCTCATCTAGATGCAATGCTAGGCGTTCGGGTCTCTGAAGCAAAAGCTGAAAGGTAGGCTGTAACTCATAGCACTGTTCAAATAGAGAACGCTGGCAAGCTGTTGTTATTTACTACAGTAGTTTAATACTTGTTAATATATAAGTTGGTTAGAATGACTGCCATATAATTAAATATGAAGTTTACGCCAAGCTGTTGTGATTCACAACTAGATAGATTCACAACTAGATAACTACTAAATGAATATATGATATAACTCAGCTAGACGAGGGTCGAATTGCTGAATTTAAATTCTATGACTAGAGTCATAGAAAAGTACCTCCGCAATCCAGAAAAAAGAACACAATAAATCTCTTGAGCTCGTTAAAAAAAAAGAAATCTATTATAGCATTAACAAAATTAGTTGAATATGCTCCAGTTGAGCTAACAAAGATCCATAACTCATATCCGGTTCAAAATTACAAGATATTTGGGTATCAATGTTTTATAATGAAAAACGTGATGAATGAATCAGCTTGCCAGAAAAGTTAGCAATCCATATATCTTCAAACTTTGCATGAAGAAAAATAATTCTAAATCAAATCCCGTTATACCAAATCCAATTATATGCAGGATCTGAATATCAGCCTATTTAAGGGTGCATTATTGGCAACTGACAATACAAAATTATACAAAGTACAATGAACTAAAAAGTCGGTTGAAGGGTAACAAATTTGTCAAGGGTTTCGCGGCAAGACACTGTTTCTGGATGCTCCCAGCCATAAATAACTTCCTTGATGCTGACAGCTGTTCTGCAAAGCCTCTCTCCGATGTCATATACGCCACCTCTTAGCATAATCTTTGCCCTTGTTTCTAAAAGAGTCGCTCTCAAGTGTGCGAATTTTCGGTAAAGTAGCGGGTTAGATTGTAAAGTTGATATAGAACCTGAACTCCTTAAACATGATGAATTAATGTGGTTATTATTGGCTTCATCCAGGAAAGAATTTTCTAGTTCCTCAAATTTTTCTGTAGCAAGGCGAAGAAGCTCTAGAACAGCATTGCAACGGAAGTATGTAATAAAACTATGCATTGCAAGAGGGAGGACAAACTGCTCGACGAATGATAGAAGATCATCAATTGAGATATTGATGATTTCATGATTAGTATCAAATTTGAAGAGTAAGAAACATGCAGCCCATATATGCTCCGTGTGTTGTGGGGTGAACGCTTGAAACTTTATTGCTCGCACAACTGAATGAGCAATTCCACTATTGCCTTTTTTGTAGGCATGCAACTTAACAATATCATGGAAAGAAATGTGATCTATTTTAGTAGTAGACTTAGCAATTCGCAATCTCAAGAGCATAGCCAAAACCTCAACCTCTGAAATTTTTCCACATGGTGTTTCTATACACATGCACATAGGCATACATTGAGACTTCAACCAAAACCGAGAATTGTGATGCTCTCTTGAAGGTATACACATGCACATAGGCATACATTGAGACTTCAACCAAAACCGAGAATTGTGATGCTCTCTTGAAGGCTCTTTTGCAGCCAAAGTTAAAATTGGTACAGGTATCGGTGAAGGGGCAAATAAGACACTAGCTTGAACTATCCGCAATGCTAACTTACTTAGTTCTTGATTGCATAATGACAAGCAAAATTCCAATAACTGTCCGAGGAAAGGATTACACTTCAATATAAGATCTTCCCCTTTATTCCATGTCACTTCTTTGTAAGGCATACTATTAATTGCATCAATGAGTTTTGATGGTTTCATTGCAAACTCAGAAAGTACAGCTCCTACAAGTTCTAGACCAAAAGGAAGCCTCCCTACTTTCTCCTCGAGAATCCTCAGTGCATTAGCATCTTCTGTGCCAAGATCAACAGTGCTTCTATTCATTAAAATCATCGCCTCTGCGCTAGACAAGTACAAAAGCCTCATGGGTTTGATATCCATGATTTTAGGCAAATGGGTGGAGATTAAAACATGGGTCGCCCCTCCAAAACGAGGGAAGAGCTCTTTTATAGTCCTTCCATCCCACCAATCCTTCTCCCTCTCTAAGTTATCAATCACTAGTAGGTACGGGATGTCCCGTGAAAGTTCCTTCCTTACCCTTCTAATTGCCTCATCTTCCATGTCTTCTAAGCTTTGTGGCCCTTTCTTGTCGGAAGAAAGCTTGTTCACCGTATCTGTATCGATTCCTAGGAGAGGAAGTAGCTTCATATAATTATGACGAAGATACCTTGATTCCCCACCGACCCATAAGATCATCTTGTACCTCTGAGAAAAGCTATATGCATATTCTAGTAAAAGCTCCGTCTTTCCAATGCCAGAGTCACCGGAGACACATGCTATCCCCTTTCCATATTCTAAATTTACTTTTCTTGGTTCGCCTTGTGCTTTGATCTCCTCCACATACTCTTTCTGCACTAATGGCTCTTTGCACTTTCTCCTCCTCTCCTCAGATTCTTTCACAACTCTTTCTCTCATCACCACCTTAGCCATTCTTTGCCTTCTTTGATTTCTACTCTCTTCGCGTTCTCCTTCAACATCTCCAAACAATAGCAACTCGAGCTCAAGAAGCTCTTTGCTTCTACCAACAAAATTAGAATTTCGAGGGAAAGGAAACTCCTCAGCCGCCATATTCCTCCAACTCTTCACCCTCTCCACTACTCTCCTCCTCCCCAACTCCGATCCAAAAATAACCACAGCCTCCGATACACAATCCCTCAAATTACTAGCATTAGCCTCCAATTTTAAATTCAGCCGTGAAAGCCCATTTACAGCCTCCCTCCATTCAACTTCCAAATCACCACATACCTCCCATAACCTACCCCCAAATCTCTCCCACACATCCCCTCTCTTTTCAATGATATCTCTAGGAATGCACTCAACTTGAGCAAGCCCAAAGAATATTGGTACCAACTTCTTCTTCTCCAAAAAGAATCGAATCTCCTCCATACTATAAGGGCACGAGAACGATTTCTCATTGACCACCACAACCCCAAATGAAGCCGCATCCATCACTGACCTCGCAACACCATGATCATAAGCACTCCTACACTGACTTCGATCAATCACAAAGCAAGAAACGCCTTGCATCTCAAGCTCAGCCTGAAGCCACCTAACGAACCGAACCATCGTAGGCCGCTTTCTACAAGAAGTAACCCCAATATACACATCATAGCTCCTCATCCTAGGAGACATAAATCTGGTATCGTCATCTGTGAAAGTTTGATCAACGGAATGCCCCAATGGATGAATCGTCGAAGGGAGGATCGGAGGGTCGTCAAATGGGGAAATGGGCACATGGGTATTGCCCAGTTGAGATTGGCTATCTGATGGGGTGAAGGATTGTGCAGCAGAGTGGAAGCTCATTTTTTTCAAACTGCACAGAAATAAAAAGTGAAAAACGTAGATTAGATTTCAATTATTAATAGCATACACTCACGATTTGATCGGTATGATTGGAAAAAAAAACAGAAAACAGTTAGGATCTGAGATCCTCTAAATTATGTGAATTCCCTAACACCCAAATCTGCTTATAGTCAACACCGGTTCATCAAATTAACCAAAAATTAATGAAGAAGGATTGAAACAAACTTCTTATTTCTTTGGATATTGAAGGCTCCCTTCGCAATTACTATTACTGTTATTGTATGATTGTTACTATAATATTTGTATTATTTCTCTAAATTGAGCCATGCTGCTTTAAATTGATTGATGACCATCCACACCTCAAAAATATTTACTTCTATAAATCAAGAAGCAGCAGAAATACAAGATGAAGCTTATGATTTGACGAAGAGAAATTAATTGGAGGAGATCGTGTAAGTAAACCTGTTACGTACCTGGAGACTGAAGCTTGATGATTCTCGAAGCCCACGCGAAAATTAGATTTTTCAGCTTCTTCTGTTAATAATAACAAATCGTGGGGATTTCTTTTCTTTTCTTTTCTTTTTTTTTTTAATTTTTCAATGGAAGCGCTAGGCTTTCTATAGGGTAGAGCCGAGAGGAATCTTAGTACCGGTTAAGGAATCTAATTTGCTGTTGATAGATTTGGGAACTTTGTCAGCAGATCCTTTCCTATTTAGGGTTTCTTTTTCAAAATAACCGCGCTTAATCGATGCTAATTAGATGTCAAATTTGGAATAGTATTTTCCCGATTCCCTAAAATTCGAAACTTTCCGGTCGGTCGCTCGGGGATTCCTAATTAATAGCTTGACGTGCTATTTTTATTGATGATTTTCCTCCCGAGCTGCGTGCGATTAATTAACGCTTTGAATTATCGATGCTAATTATTTTAGTTATTAGAGTAGCAAGTTTTTACAGGAAGGAAATCAAACTCCAGGAGGCTCAATAAAAGGAGCATAGCATGCTATTAAAACATGTTGCAGTTTCTTCCTATGATATGATGAGAGAAGAAAATAACAACAATAATCAAATGTGAGAAGAAAATTTGCTCTTTTTTATCAATTGCATTACCATCAAGTGTGAGCTGGAGGAATGTTCCTATGCTCCCCTCAATTTCATGAAAACAAAGGAAATTGAAGTTCTTTCAAGCTGCAGTTATATGCAGGATCTGAAGATCAGCCTATTTAAGGGTGCGTTATTGGCAACTGACGGTACAAAATTATACAAAGTACAATGAACTAAGAAGTCGGTTGAAGGGTAAACAAATTTGTCAAGGGTTTCGCGGCAAGACACTGTTTCTGGATGCTCCCGGCCATAAATAACTTCCTTGATGCTGACAGCTGTTCTGCAAAGCCTCTCTCCGATGTCATATACGCCACCCCTCAGCATAATCTTTGCCCTTGTTTCTAAAAGAGTTGCTCTCTCAAGTGTACGAATTTTCGGCAAAGTAGCGGGTTAGATTGTAAAGTTGATATAGAACCTAAACTCCTTAAACATGATGAATTACTGTGGTTATTATTGGCTTCATCCAGGAAAGAATTTTCTAGTTCCTCAAATTTTTCTGTAGCAAGGCGAAGAAGCTCTAGAACAGGATTGCAACAGAAGTATGTAATAAAATTATGCATTGCAAGAGGGAGGACAAACTGCTCGACGAATGATAGAAGATCATCAATTGAGATATTGATGATTTCATGATCAGTATCAAATTTGAAGAGTAAGAAACACGCAGCCCATATATGCTCCGAGTGTTGTGGGATGAACGCTCGAAACTTTATTGCTCGCACAACTGAATGAGCAATTCCACTATTACCTTTTTTGTAGGCATGCAACTTAACGATATCATGGAAAGAAATGTGATCTATTTTAGTAGTAGACTTAGCAATTCGCAATCTCAAGAGCATGGAAAGAAATGTGAAATTTTAGGGTAAAGCCATTTTTGAACTTAAGTGCAAAAATTTGAGAACTAAGGATTTATTGAGAACTGCAAATATTTTGGAAGTTTAATGCTCAATTTAAAATTCTGAGAGGTTCATTGAAATTTACTTTTTAAAATAATTAAGGAGGGACAATGTTAATTTTTTAGATTTTTTATAATTGTGGATAGCTAGAGGTTGTTTAGAATTAACAAAAACTTGATTATCAAGATTTTCAACTTTTTTATGAATATGAATTTTTGGTAATGGATATAAATAGTTTTAATCTAATGAGAATTCTTAGGAAGATAGAATTAGTTGGACATATGTCATCTTTTAATAGGATAGAAAATTAGTTCCTCCATTTGATCTCTTTTAATATCAAATTTGGACATATGTCATCTTTTAATAGGATAGAAAATTAGTTCCTCCATTTGATCTCTTTTAATATCAAATTATTGTTAAAGATTTTACCTTTAAATTATTTCAATATATTAGGATAAAATTAAAATATAATATCAATAATTTTTAGATTTTTATAATTGTGGATAGTTAGAGTTTGTTTATATAGGCCATACTAATATTAAAGTTTTAGTAAAGACTCTCATGATGGGTTCAATTCCGGGCTCAGTTATCAAAAAAAATGTTTATGACATTAAAAAAGGAACAAGTAAAAATACATTAGACACTAAGACCATCTCCAACCACCCTCCAAATCTCCAAAATCTCCAAATTTGGAGAGTGGAACCTCTCCAACCACTCTCCAAATTTGGAGATCTCCAAATTTGACCCTCCAAATTTGGAGGGTGGGGAGAAATTTTGGAGGGTCTCTCCATAACCCTATTCATGATTTTTTATTTACAATTTTGCCATTTTTAACTATTTGATTTCTTAAAATTTACCACTTTGACATCCTTCTTAGTAATTTAAATTAGATGTTTAATTTCAAATAAATATAGTTAAAAAATTATTAATCTAATATTTGAAATTATTATATATTTGGAAAGGGCTCGTTGAGATCTTTAAAATGAAACTAAGATTAATTTATTTTAGTATTATTATAAAATTATTAATTTTTAAATTAAATAAATAAGTATCAGACATGAAATTTTAAATACGGGGATCTATTTAACTCGCTCCATAAAAAGTACAAGCACAAATTACAATATTTAAATTACATGTATGCTTTCACTGTTATTTCAGAATTTTTTCTTTTATGATATGTTGTATTGCAGTATTAATATTGGGTTCATTTTAAAGCTCTCATCAACACCTTTATAATGTTATAATTTTTTTTCCCAAATAAATTATTAACAATGAACTTATTAACGTAAACTATATCCAACATTCTTTAATTTATATGGCTTTTTTGACAAAAAAAAATAAAAAGAAAAACATTTGGAGAGTGTGGGTTGGAGCAACCCTCCAAATTTCACCCTCCAAATTAGAATATTCCTAGAATATTCCAATTTGGAGGGCCAAATTTGGAGGGTATGGTTGGAGATGCTCTAAGTGATTAAACTTATTAACATATGGATCAGACTAAGTTCAGATTCAAATAAAAAAAATGAAGAGAAAAAAGAAAAAGAAAAGGTAGGAACACCGTTAATCCAGTGAAGGTCTTGATGTTGGAAGGTTAATATGGAATATATCTTCCACCATTCTATGGAGACTTGGTCACTGTTAAAATACCTCATTTAATCATTTATCATCACAGGATAACTTCTAGTGAGTAAAGCCTCCATTTCTGTGCCGAAAAGCTTCTAGAGTGAGTAAAGCCACACAAATCAATAATCAATAACCACAAACTCAAAACACATGAGATTTAACATGGTTCGGCAAATTGTCTATATCCACGGGGCAATAAGGGTAGGGGTTTTCACTATAGAGAAAAAGAGTACAAAATAAAGATTACAAGATTACTCAAATTAACATCTTAAACAAAATTCTCAAATCTCTCACAAAACCCTCAAAACAAATTGCTCAGAAAAAAAAAACTCTTTTTCTGTGCTCAAAACTCTCCTTCAAGCTAACCAAAACTCAATCTTCACGATTGGAAACCCCTAAAAAAAACAGTGGCTCAATTTATATCAAAACACAAACCTAATCAGAACAGGAAACCCGACCCAAGCCCAATACCACGTCGCAGTCGACCGTGACTAAGCTCGCGGTCGACCGGCCAGAACACCAAAACAAGGCATGCATGCAGAACCTATCGCGGTCGACCGCACGAGTCGTCACGGTCGACCGAACAGAACGTCGATCCAAACCCTGCTTCGTGCACGTTCGCGATCGACCGCACATGTTGCCGCGGTCAACCAGGCCGAACTCAAACCTATCCTTCGCTGTTTTCTAAACTTCGCTGTTTCCTCTTCATCACAAACATATGAAGAATAGTGGTCGACTCACATACAAGCTTACCAATTGCATTGTCATCTATAGCCGGTAATTCCGTTGGATGGCATTGATGCACCATAGCAAGATTAAATTCCCACTGCAACTATAAAAAAAGGGGAAAAAACAAATAAAAGAAGATGTGGGGCAAGGATAAAGTAAGATTTAACTACTTCCACAGGAAGAAAATGCACATCTCAAACATAGTTTTGGAGTTCCAGGATATCTACGACTGAAAAAAAAAAGAACTAAAGGCGTGTCAGTGGTACTACTGGTATTAAGAAACAAGAATGAATGTGCATGGGGTATAAGAAAAGTACTCTTGCTTTAAAAAGGTTACTTAGCATGCTAGCGACCGAATATTAAAATCAAATTTTATAGTTCAAACGCTTGAAATTAAACCTGGTTGAAGATGGAAGACGTCATACATAATATTTTCTGCCAGCATTATCTGTGGCAAAACTTTGGTGTACTACAGTACAAATATTCTAATTCCACACTGCATTAATCATAGTGATGAATGAGGTTCAGAAGCATGGAAACATTGCTCTATCCATGGACATGTTAACATATAGAGTTAAGACCCTTAAATCTTGGTGGCCACCAAACAATTATTCCAAAGAAAAGAAAATGTGGTAGGGAACATTATTGGTGAAATTATTACAATGAACTAATTTTCGTTCTACACTTGCCTTGATTATCAAGTTCCTGTGTATGGAGTTAGACCCTTCAAACTTGGTGGCCATCAAAAAATTATTCCTAAGAAAAGAAAATGTGGTAGGGAACATTAATGGTGAAATTATTACGCTGAAATAATTTTCATTCTACACTTGCCTAGATTACCGAATTCCTAGATATATGGTTTCACTTCCCCATCGAAGTATAATGGTGTTAAACAGAAGAGAAAGATTGAGAAGGATGAGCCTCCTACGAAGGTTCTGTATGAACTGATTCTTTAGTGCAGACTTGGACCAGGGGCCAATGTGATGTTTAAGTGCTATTTCATACGAATATTGAAAAAAGAAAAAGCATGGGTTAATATCAATTTTACATTCTCGGCTAAAAGGTACTCATGAAGGCAAGAAGATAAGCAGCCATATAATTTACTAGCAATACTTTAACGTCAGCAAGACAGACACATAGTACCTGTTATGCACAAATTATGAATCTTCTATTTAGTTTGTTCACAGGCTCTGAGGTTTTGCTTCTGATATTGCTTAATTTTCAATGTCCTTTGTCACTGTGTACAGTGTGCCCATCATTATATGACTTGCTCGATGGGTATTCAAAGTTTTAAAATTTGCATAACACACCCTTAATAATTCGAAATCGCGAATAAGCGACTAAAATTTTAAAAACTAGCAAAAGATAGTAGTTGTTTGATATTTTTCATTAAGATATATAAATTTAACTTCTAATTTAACATTTTGCTATCTTTTTTGACATCTAAAAGTAGTCCAATTTTATCGAAAAAGATAAATGTGGAAAAAGATTGATAAATGCTAGATGAATTTTTTGTTTTCCTTCCGCATTTGCCCTCCACCTTCCAATTTATTTTCTTTTTTAACATCTGAATTTGTTTTGGACTCAAGGGTATTCTAGGGGCTTCAGGCCAAATTTCATCCACTACTGTTCATACCTCCCAGGACATTTTGGGAAGTTCATTCCAACATTGACTTCATTCTCCCACTTTAGAGAATCATGAAGTTGGACATCTATGTAGTTTCTAATGCATCAAGCTACAGCCTGGAATACTGGGCTCTGTTGGGATGAGGTCAGTTCGGAACAGAATTCATCATAAGAAGCTTTAGCATACTATTTCCTCCAATGTTCAATATGTCCATAAACCAGAAGCGTGTCTCAACAATACAAGTTTCTGTCGACTGTAGAATTTTCCTCATTTTGATCATTCTAAAAATGCTCATTGCCATATGCAAACTTTCCCTAAACACTGTTTCACCTAACTGATATCAGGAAGCATGACACGGTGGATAAACGTCTGGCACGTGTTTCGATGCATCATGTCCATACTGGCATATCCATGTCCATACAACATAGACATTTGCTAATCACGCAACTAAAAAAGTTAAGTCATGTAGTAATCATTTTAAATTTGGAGATTGCTACATTGGATAATCCGATGACACCTAGTCTACTAGAACTCATCATTAGAACCATGGCTTAAACACGTATATACAAGATGATTTCTCCCGTTTAAATGAATATCTTGTTTTAGTGATGTCCATGCCATAGTCGAGGCCTCCAGGCAAATCACTCAAGACTTAAATACAATAACCTTTAGCTTCAGTCTTTGTGCTATTCAAATGCTTATAAAATTCAAGCTAAACTTCTTAAAATAAAGACCAGCTAGCAGTCACTGAACTCAATTTTTTAACAACAGAACCTAGAAACATGCCAGAAAACTTAAACAATGCGAAGCTTATATGATCAAAAATTTCACAACACTATCATGCTTTGGGTATTTCTACGATCATATACCTTTTGTTCAATATACATTTTGTTCAGGATGATTACAATAATATTTTTTTTCAAAAAGAAAAAAAAACAAGAATTCAAATATTTATGGCTCTATATTTTTTTAAAAGTTTTGAAAGTTCATGATTGTGTTAACTATTAAAAGTTGCATTGTAATTTATACCCCCAAACTTCATGCTAGTTTTATAAAATTTTACCTTACAATTTAACTCATGTTATATAATATAAGCCCGGAACTAACAGCATGGCGGATGAGCAAAAAGCACCAACTTCATAACGCTCTATCGAATCACTTTCCTTATTATCTTAACGGGTTCGGTTCATTTAGACAAATACTCACCCAACTCACTAGCCATCAACTATGTAAACATTCCCTCCTCTCCCTCTCAAAACAAAAAAAAAAAAGGAAAAAACTAATTCATCAATACCTCCCATAACAATCTCCACCGAATTTCTTCTAAATTTACTAAATAATTATCAAATGAATGCAATCCCTAAATCAACTCCTTCTCTTTTTCCTCTTAATCTCTCATCATTTTCATTTTCAATCCAACGGAGAGCACTCCCTTATTCCCTCCTCTCACTTCATCATCATCCTCTTTTCACTCCGCTGCCCAATCCTTCACCCCATCCGATAACCAATCCCAATTGAGTAACACCCATGTGCATATTTTTCCATTTGCCGACCCTCCAATCCTCCCTTCGCAATTCCTCCATTGAGACATTCCGTTGAACACTTTAAAGGCACTGTCCATTCTCCTCAAACTTCTACAGATGACTATACTTCTGACGATACCACATTTATGTCTCCTAGGATGAGAAGTTGTGATGTGTATATTGGTGTTTTTTCATGTAGGAAGCGGCCTATGATGGTTCATCTCGTTAGGTGGCATCATGCTGAGTTTGAGATGCAATGTGTTTATTGCTTTGTGATTGACCGAAGCCGGTGAAGGAGTGTTTACGATTATAGTGTTGCTATTGAAGGCTCTTTTGCAACCAAAGTAAAAATTAGTACAGGTATCGGTGAAGGGGCAAATAAGCCACTAACTATCCGCAATGCTAACTTACTTGGTTCTCGACTGCATAATGACAAGCAAAATTCCAATAACTGTCCGAGGAAAGGATTACGCTTAAATATAAGATCTTCCCATTTATTCCGTGTCACTTCTTTGTAAGGCATATTATTAATGGCATCAACGAGTTTTGATGGCTTCATTGCAAACTCAGAAAGTACAGCTCCTACAAGTTCTAGACCAAAAGGAAGCCTCCCTACTTTCTCCTCAAGAATACTCTATGCATCAGCATCTTCTATGCCAAGATCAACAGTGCTTCTATTCGTTAAAATCATCGCCTCTGCGCTAGACAAGTACAAAAGCCTCATGGGTTCGATACCCATGATTTTAGGCAAACGGGTGGAGATTAAAACATGGGCCGCCCCTCCAAGACGAGGGAAGAGCTCCTTTATAGTCCTTCCATCCCACCAATCCTTCTCTCTCTCTAAGTTATCAATCACTAGTAGGTACGGAATATCCCGTGAAAGTTCCTTACCCTTTTAATTGTCTCATCTTCCATGTTTTCTAAGCTTTGTGGCCATTTCCTGTTCGAAGAAAGCTTGTTCACCGTATCTGTGTCGATTCCTAGGAGAGGAAGTAGCTTCATATAATTATGACGAAGATACCTTGATTCTCCACCGACCCATAAGATCTTGTACCTCTGAGAAAAGCTATATGTATATTCTAGTAAAAGCTCCGTCTTTCCAATGCCAGTCACCGGAGACGCATGCTATCCCCTTTCCGTATTCTAAATTTTCTTTTCTTGGTCCGCCTTGTGCTTTGATCTCCTTCACATACTCTTTCTGTACTAATGGCTCTTTGCCCTTTCTCCTCCTCTCCTTAGATTCTTTCACAGCTCTTTCTCTCATCACCACCTCAGCCATTCTTTGCCTTCTGTGATTTCTACTCTCCTCACCTTCTCCTTCAACATCTCCAAACAATAGCAACTCGAGCTCAAGAAGCTCTTTGCTTCTACCAACAAAACTAGAATTTCGAGAGAAAGGAAACTCCTCACCCGCCATATTCCTCAACTCTTCACTCTCTCCACTACTCTCCTCCTCCCCAACCCCGATCCAAAAATAACCACAGCCTCCGATACACAATCCCTCAAATTACTAGCATTAGCCTCCTAACTTTAAATTCAGCCATGAAATCCCATTTACAGCCTCCCTCCATTCAACTTCCAAATCACCACATACCTCCCAAATCACCACATACCCTCTCTTTTCAATGATATCTCTAGGAATGCACTCAACTTGAGCAAGCCCAAAGAATATTAATACCAACTTCTTCTCCAAAAAGAATCGAATCTCCTCCGTACTATAAGGACGCGAGAACAGTTTCTCATTGATCACCATCACCCCAAATGAAGCTACATCCATCGCTGACCTCCTCACAACACCATGATCATAAGCACTCCTACACCGACTTCGATCAATCACAAAGCAAGAAACGCCTTACAACTCAAGCTCAACATGAAACCACCTAACGAGACGAACCATCATAGACCGCTTCCTACATGAAAAAACCCTAATATACACATCACATCTCCTCATCCTAGGAGACATAAATATGGTATCGTCAGAAGTATAGTCATCTGTGAAAGTTTGATGAGAATAGACAGTACCTTTAAGGTGTTCAACAGAATACCCCAATGGAGGAATCGTCGAAGGGAGGATTGGAGGAACGACAAATGGAAAAACGGGCACATGGGTATTGCCCAGTTGGGATTGGTTATCGAATGGGATGAAGAATTGGGCAACGGAGTAAAAGGATGATGATGATGATGAAGTGAGGGGAGGGAATATAGGAGTGCTCTCCATTGGATTGAAGATGAAGAAAAGGAGAGATTGAGAGGAAAAAGAGTTGATTTAGGGATTGCATTCATTTGGTAATTATTTAGTAAATTTAGAAGAAATTCGGTGGAGATTGTTATGGTAAGCATTGATGAATTAGTTTTTTCCAATTTTTTTGTTTTGAGAGAGAGAGAAAGAAATGTTTACATAGTTGATGGTTATGAGTCGGGTGGGTATTAGTCGAAAGGAACCAAACCCGTTAAGATAATAAGAGAAGTGATTCGATAGAGCGCTATGAAGTTAGAGTTATTTGCTCATCTGTCATGTTGTTAGTTCCGGACTTATATTATATAACATGAGTTAAATTGAAAGGTAAAATTTCATAAAATTAGCATAAAATTTGGAGTATAAATTACATTACAACTTTTAATAGGTAACACAATCATGAACATCCAAAACTTCTAAAAAAATGTAGAGACATAAATATGTGAATTCTTATTTTTTTTCTTTTTGAAAAAAAAATTTATTGTAATCCTCTTGAAATCCCCAAAGCATGATAGTTTTTGTGAGATTTTTCTTCAATTGAAGTATTTAACCTTGATTTACTTTCATAACTCATCTTCCTTTTATTATTATTATATACTAGGTTTAATGCACGTGCAATGAACGTGGTTAAATACCATTATTATGTATATTTAGTTTATTTCCTTACTAAAATTGGTTCCTAGATTCTACTTTGAAGGTTATATTTACTTATATTTGAAAACTTTAGCATGCAATTATTTCTTTTATTTAATGTTCATTTAAATGAGTGACACCCAATTTAAATTTTCATGTTGATACTTGAATTGATAAGAAATAAATATTGCAACACAAAAGCACCTTCAAACAAAAAAATTTCCTTTGAAGGGTAATACGCTAATACCCCTTCACCAATATGCACCGTATCTACTAGTTGCTATACCATCGCTAGAGTTGGCTGGGACTGAACAAGATGGTTCCTCCTATCACACTCATTTGCATGTATCTGCAGGAATTGGCATTGGTATTGTTTTACTACTTGCTTTCCTCTTTTTCACATATGTGGAGAGGGAAAAAGAAAGCTCGCTAAAGAGAAAGAAAAGTTCTTTCAAAAAAATGGAGGTCTGCTATTGCATGAAGAAATCAAGTCAAAAGATTCTAGACGTTGGGCTTCATTCAAGATATTTGAAAATAGAAGATATGGAGAAAGCAACAAACAATTTCGACAAGAATCTATTCCTTGGGCGCGGAGGAAAAGGGACGGTTTACAAGGGAATTTTGGAAGGAAACATAGCTGTTGCCATAAAAAAGTCTAGGATGATTGATGAGAGTCAGAGAATTGTGAAGGAGATTATAATCCTCTCTCAGATCAAAATCATCAGAATGTGGTCAAGCTCTTGGGGTGTTGCTTGCCTACTTGCACTCTTCAGCTTCACCTCCCATCCTATTAAGATGAAAACTACGTGGTAAAAGTGTCTGATTTTGGTGCTTCAACTCTAGTAGCCTTGGCCGAAACTCAATTTGCCGCAATCATACAGCGCACTTGTGGTTACTTGGACCCAGAGTACTTCCACACACGCACATATACAGAGAAAAGTGATGTGCATAGCTTCGGTGTAGTTCTTCTCGAATTGCTTCCAAGGAGGAAGGCATTCAACTTTGAAGGGACCGAACCAGATCGAGAAGAGTATTGCATCTACCTTTCTCTCTATGTTGAATGAAGGTCGTCAAATGAAGGGCAAGTGGAGGTATTGCTTGAAGTTTCGTATCTTGCGAAGCATTTAAGATTTGATGTAAATGTGGGCTTGCTATATTCTGCTTAGTGGTTGTGATAGACTACTAAAGCTGCCTGTTGTTTGCTGGGTCTAGTGATTGTTGTAGACCATTAATATTAGTGTGTTATGTTTTTGAATTGCGCTGGGTCTGTTCTACTAGTACAACTAGTATTCCTAATAATGAACTTATCGGCCTCGGTTCGATGATCATTTAAGTTAACTAACTTGATGTCTTTCTATTTTCTGATAATAGAAGGCTCTTTTGTTCTCTTTCATTGTTCTTCGTCAATGCTCTAATACTTGCTGATTATATAGGATCTACAAATTAAATAACCCCAGCGTGACGCGGGGGAAAGGGAGGAATAAAATGTAACACTACTCTATAGTATGAAACCTCACCCTCAACAGAAAATGTAACACTACTCGTTAAAATTCCAACGTAAAATAATGATAAGACAAGACACACAGCGTTAATGTTAATTTAAAGTTAGGTACTTAACTAAAAAGAATTTCTTGAACTTTTTTCGAGAAAAATAAAATCAGAAAGAAACTACCTCTGGTTGCTTTTTGAAATGATTAGGAGACCCCCTCCCCAAGAGACTGGAGGCAAATCCCCTGTAACAACAACAACATGGTCAAAAGTTTCAACTAACAAATAAAAAAAACGTCGGGTTGTGCATGCATCATAAAAGTAAATGAATAAACGAAAATTAAGAAGAAAAATTCTAGAATAGAACAACCAAAAACTTCCATGTTCTTCTTATAGGAAGAAGAAAGAACAGGATCGGTTTTGTTTTATTCTCTCAAACCAGTGAATCCAGAGTTGACAACAAACCCAAAAATAAAGTTTTCCAGCAATAATCTTTCTTACGAGAAAAAGTAATTAATAAGAAGGAATCAAATCCTTTAAAAAAACAACAATATCAACAACGACGACAATAAAAACAAGGGAGAAATATGAGTTTTCTTTCTTAACGACCTTTGCCGAGCAACCTGAGACGTGAAATGGGTTTTGATCACCTTTTCTTTTTTATCAACATCAGATCAGATTGAATTTTTTTTTTTTTTTTTTTTTTTGAATTTTTTTTTTTTTTTTTTTTTTTTGAAATGAAGCGCGTACCCATTCCGCCATTCCCACACCCATGCCATTTCTATTTCCCATGCCATCATGGCAGAAGTCTGACACAAGGTACTCACCCATGCCATTACTATTTCCCATGCCACACAGTGGGCCCCACTCCCCCCTCACGTGGGAGTTGAGGGGGAGCCAAGAGCATGCCAAATAAGAGGCGCTACGGTCACATCCTAAACAACATCCCTAACCACACTTCTCTAGCTACTAAACAACATCCCTAACCACACTTCTCTAGCTACAATGCTATTTGTTGTTAACAACAGGTTTTATACTTTTGAAATGAAATCAACAAAGTCAATTTATAGTTTTATACCGAAGGTCCTGCTTCTGATTTCACATTGGACTCCCAAATCTTTTATAGTTCTGTAAAGAGTTACAGAGGGCCGCGGTTTTTCTAAATTTACGCATTAAAATACTTTCGTATTTTTCACATTGGACTCCCAAATCTTCATATATGTAAGTTACAGAGTTCATTGAGGCTAGATAACCTCCGACAACTTAATATAAAATGTTAATGTACATAGTTTCATAAAGAAACAAACTAGGTCAGAATACATGGTGTTGCAGCATGTGAGATGGATATATTTCCTTACTCCATAGAATCCTCTGAAAGGCTTGATCCCTCGGTCTCATGCACCGATGCAACACTGCAGGGGGGGAATGCGTTATCTAGGATTCTACACAATCCCAGACGAATCGTGCTTAAGACGTGAATCTAGAAAAACCTTTTTCTGAAGGAGCATGCAAATTCTGTCGGGTCCTGGAGCAAAATATTGATTGCCACCCACAACAATCGAAGCATCTTCAGGCGAACTTCAGTAGCATCATCCGTGACTCCAGTCAACCCACCATCAAATTCCTACTCCCTCCATCTCAAGTTCCCATCTGAGTCCATTCATCATTCCTCCATCTCACCGTTCTGATCCATTGAACCATTTTCAGGTGGTAAATTCCCTACATCACCATCCTCCACTGACATATTCATATCCTCAACCAGGTTCTCAGAATCCTGAACCTGTGGTGGTAAACTCCCTATATCACCATTTTTCACAGACATATTAGTATCCTCAACCCGGTTCTCAGAATCCTGAATCTGAGGTCTATCTGCATGGGGGATGGGCTCTTGAGGTGCTCCATACTGATGGATCATTAATTGGGCCTGTCAGGAAACAAATATCACGAATAATAACGATTAGTGGAAATTTTTGAACATGAAAATAACACATCAAAATGAACAGAGTGAATAATCCATAATCTATCATAGAGTTCTTAAAGCTTATTTGAACATGGCTCTTAAAGCTTATTTGAACATGGCTCTCTAAAGGACGAAGTCCATTTGCATGTATGTGTGTGTACGGAAAGATGAACCGAAACCATCGACCATAACATGATCCAATATGAAGCTCCAGCGTTATTTAGATGGTTTTAAAGAATCAAGTAGCCTGTGTACCTGCGCATGTGTGTGCATGTGCATTGTCCCAACCATTAGTTTTGTTTTGTCTTTTAACTTACAATTCCTAATTGAGGTGCTCATTACACAGGTTGATCGAATACAAGACGGGTTACTTTTCAAACTACTCCATTAATTATTTTCCAGCGGTTGATTTCACTAAATTATGGTAGACAGAAGTGGAACTGTTATTTTTTCTTAAAATGCATAGCTGTTACAGTTAAGGAGCTGCAATTAGTTCATACCTAGATATTATGAAAGATGCAAAATAGTTTATGTTTGATGTCATTCACATACGGGTCAAAGCTGTAAAAGTAGAGAAATATATGCACAAAACATGTAGCCTCTGTGAAAGTAGATAACTACATCACAAAGTAGACATACTAAGATAATACGTGTATGATTTTGATTATGGATTGCCACTACAGTAATGGTGTTTCCACAACTAGACAGTTACAAGCCACAAATGAAAAAATTGAAGCCGCAGCCAAATTTATTTAAAATAAATAAATTCAAATGTGTCTTCAGGTTTCACTTCCAAAATTTTGGAAAATGTTAGATGGACAATATGCTATTACAATTTGGTATTACAGACATTAACGAAATGATACAACTAATCCTAAATCTTTTAATTCTGTTATTGATATAGCAGATTCAACTGAGACATATAACAAGTTAGGTGTTACTCATATTGAGAATAAAATTAGGACGAAATGTTTTAGATGGTTTCTACCATAATTTAGTAATAATAGAATTGTAGCCAGTGAGGAGAAATAATAGAATTGTAGCCAGTGAGTTTTTTTTTTTTTTTTTTGAAATGAAGCGCGTACCCATTCCGCCATTCCCACACCCATGCCATTTCTATTTCCCATGCCATCATGGCAGAAGTCTGACACAAGGTACTCACCCATGCCATTACTATTTCCCATGCCACACAGTGGGCCCCACTCCCCCCTCACGTGGGAGTTGAGGGGGAGCCAAGAGCATGCCAAATAAGAGGCGCTACGGTCACATCCTAAACAACATCCCTAACCACACTTCTCTAGCTACTAAACAACATCCCTAACCACACTTCTCTAGCTACTAAACAACATCCCTAACCACACTTCTCTAGCTACTAAACAACATCCCTAACCACACTTCTCTAGCTACTAAACAACATCCCTAACCACACTTCTCTAGCTACTAAACAACATCCCTAACCACACTTCTCTAGCTACAATGCTATTTGTTGTTAACAACAGGTTTTATACTTTTGAAATGAAATCAACAAAGTCAATTTATAGTTTTATACCGAAGGTCCTGCTTCTGATTTCACATTGGACTCCCAAATCTTTTATAGTTCTGTAAAGAGTTACAGAGGGCCGCGGTTTTTCTAAATTTACGCATTAAAATACTTTCGTATTTTTCACATTGGACTCCCAAATCTTCATATATGTAAGTTACAGAGTTCATTGAGGCTAGATAACCTCCGACAACTTAATATAAAATGTTAATGTACATAGTTTCATAAAGAAACAAACTAGGTCAGAATACATGGTGTTGCAGCATGTGAGATGGATATATTTCCTTACTCCATAGAATCCTCTGAAAGGCTTGATCCCTCGGTCTCATGCACCGATGCAACACTGCAGGGGGGGAATGCGTTATCTAGGATTCTACACAATCCCAGACGAATCGTGCTTAAGACGTGAATCTAGAAAAACCTTTTTCTGAAGGAGCATGCAAATTCTGTCGGGTCCTGGAGCAAAATATTGATTGCCACCCACAACAATCGAAGCATCTTCAGGCGAACTTCAGTAGCATCATCCGTGACTCCAGTCAACCCACCATCAAATTCCTACTCCCTCCATCTCAAGTTCCCATCTGAGTCCATTCATCATTCCTCCATCTCACCGTTCTGATCCATTGAACCATTTTCAGGTGGTAAATTCCCTACATCACCATCCTCCACTGACATATTCATATCCTCAACCAGGTTCTCAGAATCCTGAACCTGTGGTGGTAAACTCCCTATATCACCATTTTTCACAGACATATTAGTATCCTCAACCCGGTTCTCAGAATCCTGAATCTGAGGTCTATCTGCATGGGGGATGGGCTCTTGAGGTGCTCCATACTGATGGATCATTAATTGGGCCTGTCAGGAAACAAATATCACGAATAATAACGATTAGTGGAAATTTTTGAACATGAAAATAACACATCAAAATGAACAGAGTGAATAATCCATAATCTATCATAGAGTTCTTAAAGCTTATTTGAACATGGCTCTTAAAGCTTATTTGAACATGGCTCTCTAAAGGACGAAGTCCATTTGCATGTATGTGTGTGTACGGAAAGATGAACCGAAACCATCGACCATAACATGATCCAATATGAAGCTCCAGCGTTATTTAGATGGTTTTAAAGAATCAAGTAGCCTGTGTACCTGCGCATGTGTGTGCATGTGCATTGTCCCAACCATTAGTTTTGTTTTGTCTTTTAACTTACAATTCCTAATTGAGGTGCTCATTACACAGGTTGATCGAATACAAGACGGGTTACTTTTCAAACTACTCCATTAATTATTTTCCAGCGGTTGATTTCACTAAATTATGGTAGACAGAAGTGGAACTGTTATTTTTTCTTAAAATGCATAGCTGTTACAGTTAAGGAGCTGCAATTAGTTCATACCTAGATATTATGAAAGATGCAAAATAGTTTATGTTTGATGTCATTCACATACGGGTCAAAGCTGTAAAAGTAGAGAAATATATGCACAAAACATGTAGCCTCTGTGAAAGTAGATAACTACATCACAAAGTAGACATACTAAGATAATACGTGTATGATTTTGATTATGGATTGCCACTACAGTAATGGTGTTTCCACAACTAGACAGTTACAAGCCACAAATGAAAAAATTGAAGCCGCAGCCAAATTTATTTAAAATAAATAAATTCAAATGTGTCTTCAGGTTTCACTTCCAAAATTTTGGAAAATGTTAGATGGACAATATGCTATTACAATTTGGTATTACAGACATTAACGAAATGATACAACTAATCCTAAATCTTTTAATTCTGTTATTGATATAGCAGATTCAACTGAGACATATAACAAGTTAGGTGTTACTCATATTGAGAATAAAATTAGGACGAAATGTTTTAGATGGTTTCTACCATAATTTAGTAATAATAGAATTGTAGCCAGTGAGGAGAAATAATAGAATTGTAGCCAGTGAGGCCTTAAGGGCATAGAACTGTAGTAAATGAACCAATAAGAAACAGATGGTCCTTAATTAACAGATTTAAATGGAGGCAATCAAGAAAGTTTAACTGTAATAACTGCATTTATTATCAAGTAACAACCATGTTTTCCACCATTTAATAGCTGAAGTCAACTGTTGAATTTGAAACTTGATGTCTGTACACAGTGATAATCCTGCGCTTCCAGCATGATAAATCTATCTTATTTCAACAACAAGGTTAAATGTTGCAAACCACTGGTGTACAAAAAATATATATAAAGAAATTAAAAGAAATTGTTGAAGCAAGCAACAATCTTTTGATGATTCTACTACAAATTTATTAAACCAAAACGAACACGGAAATATTACAACGAAAAACAAAACTTAATTCACATATCCTAAATGTCCAGATACAGCATATTCAGTTCAGTCTGTTTTATTCAGCACATGCTGAAATTTAACTGGACAAAATTAGCTAAGAAAACTATTATTATATTGATAAAGCAACAGAAATAATGAATAACCAATTGGAATCTTCAAGAGAAAATACCTGGGACAGCTGATGCATCCTGAAACCAACCAAGCTTTCCATCTCCTGGATGTCATTAACAAAATGAATCCGTCCTGTTTCTCCAACAAGCCGCTCAGTGAAAGGACTCATCTCATCTAGATGCAATGCTAGGCGTTCGGGTCTCTGAAGCAAAAGCTGAAATGTAGGCTGTAACTCATAGCATTGTTCAAATAGAGAACGCCGGCAAAACACATAGAGGCCCAGCCGTGCTCGAGACATAGCAACAACCAGTCTCCTAACATCACGAAGGTGGCCAACAAATCGAGTGCGCACAAGCGACAATAAGATGAAATCATTCTGCTGACCTTGAAATTTATCAACTGTTGCAACCTGTTTGACATTATGAACAAACAAGTTAATAGAGAAAATCAGCTAACATGAATAAGCAACCTAGAGCTGGGACTACAAATTTGTGAAATAATGTCGAAGTCAATCTAATTTTAAGAGAAAACAAGACAGAGTAAGACACACTGCTTTTTTAATAAAAGATGCACTGTTTTATAAAGTGCCTAGCTATATCTTAATGCATTCAAGGCCAGTCATGAGCCTCAAGACACAGTCAATTGCATAATGAAAATATTAACTGCAAAAAATATAGGCCCTTGTTACTATACTCAGTGAACAACACAAGCGGTAAACAAAAAAAATCGAGAAACATCTGAAATTTCCTAACAATTAACGATCTGATGAAATTTAACAGATGGTGAAAATCTCAATTCTGTGAGCATAATCTTCGAAAAGCTAATGTAGAAATATTATTATTTTTTAAAAATATGTAAAATGCTAAAGAAATAACGATTAATTTCGACCGTTGAAATGTGAAGATGTATTAGATCCGAAATTTTGTTAAACTCAAAAATATGAGCTCCAGAAAATGGACCGTGTAATTATATGTGGAGCTCGATTTGCTAGGTGGAAGATCTCAAGTGACATGCTGAATTTCAAAATAAATTGTTGAAATATAGGAAAGGCTGAAGAAACCAAAGAGTGCTCAGATGAACTCCCAAAAGTGAATAAGGTTAAGAGCTTCAGAACTATCTAGAACTTGCCTTGCTAGGGGGAGGAATTCCGCATGACGTGCATCTTCTACTGATAACATCCCTAATCAAAAGCTTCTGGCCATTGTAAGTGGTTAATATTGAAATCTTACTCGGTGGGTATCCAAGCAAGATCATATACATGTAAACACTGACAATATACTCAGCCTCCCCTTCATTCTGATAGAACCAAGGAGATGGTGCACTTTCACCTTTTCCACGGAAATCTGGCACATTTATCAGCTGGTACTCATAAGAGAATCCAGCATTAGCTTTGTGAAAAATAGGATCCTCCCTTACATAAGGAAGGTCGCCTAAATCTCTATATCTCCAATTGTAAAGTTTGGCAATACTTGGTCGAGCTCTACCCTGCGCATTAAGCTCTATATAAGGGATCCCAAGACGTACAAACCTTGTGAAAAGACTTTGATCCATATGACTATACTTCTGAAAGGCCATATTTTTAACAACTGGAGGAAGCTGATGATGATCACCAATCAATATGCAACGCTTAAGCCGAGCATAACCATCTTCCTGCCTTTGAAGTAACATAGGAATAAATGTCTCTATCTCAAGTATTTGAGCACTCTCCTCCATTAACAAGTTGTCATATTTGAATCCAAATTGAAGGAAATCCTTCCTCTTTAAGGCAGCATGAGTACATGTCATGGCAACAATTTTTGCCTGTTTGGTCATCAGATAGTTTGCTCGATCAGCTGTAGACTTGAGCAACTCAAACGGTCTGCATTCTTCAAGTTCTTGAAACATTGTGGAGAGATGACGAAAGCAACCCTTAGCAGCTCTCATGTCTCTCTCGAAGGATTCACAGGTAAAAATGGGTTGAGGAGCATTTGAAAAGAAATCCGTAAATGGAAAGCGGTCTTTAACAAATGTTGGTTTATCTTGATTTTGTGAACATGCAGCTAGAAATTGTTCCCAACGGGAGTAGACATGAAGCAACCAAAAGTATCCTGCAGTTTCGCAAGTGTAACCTACATCCTCTGGTAGATTTAGGGACCTTGCAAGCCTTTCTACTTCACCAAGCAATTCTAGCCGCCGGACCAGCATAGCATTGACACGACCTTGACGGCTAAAATCAAGATCCGTCGCCAGCTCTTGTTCACCTTGCCCCAGCCGAAGAAGGTATCTAGCAGGGACATCCCTCTGCATGATTTTCTCAAAAAGATCATTCAGAGCTTGATTGGAATGGGTGATGATTAATGTTCTTTGTGAAGGGCAGTTGTGGTAAAGAACATTAAGTATCTGGACGGCTGTGTCTGTTTTTCCAGTACCTGGTGGACCTACAACCATAGTCAATCCAGGCTGAATACCTGAAATGATTGCTCCAATCTGCAATCAATCAAAAAGAAATAACAAGAGGGGTTAGTAGGAAAATTATATTGGTCAATGATTGCATGCAGTTAACAAATCTATATAGATATAGTTTAAGGAAGCAGCTTCCCCAGATAAAATGTAGATTATTTTCATAGAAATTTATCCTTTAGTTTTTCTTTCACAAGAGATCTTCTAACATTGGATATTCTGAGAAAAAAATGCATATCAGTTCCAGTCAAATATGTTTTCCGTACGTATTTTATTAAAAGATCTCCAGATGATAGTCTGCACAAATAAATTCTCTGAAACCAATCAATGTTCTATATTATTCAGTTATCCACACAATGTGAGCCCCCCGAACCTCGATTTAAGAAGTCTATCTCCCCATTGTAATGGTATATTAAATCCAAGAACTACACTACCCATTCAACTTCAAAATTGAAATTTGCACCGAAAATATGATGTTTCTATTGCAAAATATTACAAGGTATTCAAATTCATGCTAAATGAGACTTTGCTTCCAATGAAACTATATAATGGTAACGAAATGGACAAAGATTATTTCTAGAATATTCATAATGAGACCAAAATCTTTGAAAAAATAGGGCCTCAATCTCTACAAAAATTATCCAACCAAATTTAGTTAGGTGAAGATAGAGAAACACTTTCTAACATATTTTGATTAATCAAATAGGAAATGGTATCGCTTGGATTTATTGTGAATTCATTGTATTAGGTCATCCTAGCAGTTGTCGATCCACATTTTGATTTTTAAAAAATTTGATAAGTAATGTAGGTCAAGCTTAAGCTTATTGTCTAAATCTAATATGGAGTCAAAATCCAAACAAAGAACTGGAATCAAAATAAAGCAAACACTCTTTGAATCCATGACAAATTAAATTTGAAGGTATACGTAAGTTATGCGCTCCTAAAGATAATAATAATATACTATTAACCATTACATACAAATGCTACTATAACACAACCTTAAAATGACTTATCATGGTAAAGAACTCTTCATTTCATCTAAATGGAAAGACAGGAGGGCAAAAAAAGAAAGAAACATGGCAAATGAAGTGCTAGAGAAATCTCAGCATCATATTTCACCTAATTTGAAAGAACAAATTGTCAGATACCTGTGTTGGTGTAAATCTAACAGAGTTTTGCTTTGGCTGATCTTGGGGATAAGGCCCAGGATCAGCAGGGATATAATGCTCAATAAAAATTTTCTCCTTCTCAGAACCTTCATCTCCCATGTTTCCATCATTCAAGGACTTTGCATTTCTGGATTTGTTGCCTGGAAGAGCATGAGTGTTGCTTTTAATTGCTTTTGGAAGCTTTATCCAAAAAGGGGGATGTGGAGAGGGGTCCTCTGCACCATCTTGGCGAACAAAGGAGACCTAAAGGTGGCAAAAATAAAACATGTCAGGAAACA
>NW_017972478.1:93946-108540 GCF_001876935.1 Asparagus officinalis | reverse complement strand
AGGTTGTACAATTACTATCATAAAGGAATACCTGAAAATCAGAAAAACTCTCTCTCAAATGGTTGGCATCGAGAAATGTATCTTTGAAATCCACCACTTCCAGCAGATCAGGCATGTTTGTCCACTGTGCAGCAGAAGGATTTCCATAGCCCAAAAATATATTATGCAACCAATCAGGAACTATGCAATACTCATTCATAAGGTCACGTATGGACTCTAAAATTGCTTTGAAGTTATTTTCTTTAGGCTTTCTTCTCATTAAAACATTAAAAGTCCCATAAACATCCTCTGCTCTCTTTTCAGCAATATCAGTCATATCCATGTGATACTGTGCAGTATCCAGGGCAAGGGTAAGTGTACGAAGTTCACCTTTAGGCGGTTTCCATTCATCTCTTTTAATCCGGCCAGTGAAATCATTCATAAGTACGCCTTCCTCATCACAGATCTCAATTACTTCACATCCACGTACATATTGAAGCCCAAGCCTCTCAGGTACAGTAGAATTAGCAGCTTCCTCAGCACTAAGAGGTTCAAATGATGGACGAATTGATAATAAAAATAGGACGTCATGCTCTTTCAAGGCATTCCACTCAGATCTTATATGTGCTTTGTAACTAGAGATGCTGAAAGTAACTCGTGCAGTTACAGAAGCAGGTTTAACTTCTCCAATGTTTGGCTGTTTCACTTCAGCAATTCTAAATTCCTTGATTGGAACTGCCATTCTCGACCATCCACGAAAAGCAGTTTCTCCCTCATTATTAATGTATGCAAGAAGATGTGGAACAGCTTCTTGGATATCTTCACGGATTTCATATGTTGATTCAAGACGGAAAAGGTTGAAATTCCGTAATAGGTAATCATGAAGTGTTAAAAACTGGAGGTTAAGCTTTGGAAGAGCAAGACATCCTTCTCCTGAATAATTGATACTTGGGACAACACTCTCATCCCACATTATTTTCTCATTTGGGTAGAGAGGAAGAGCATTTATTGCTTCCTTTTGAGATTGACGTTTCTCAAAGAAAGAGACTATAACTTCCTCGAGAAAGTCACGCCTTTTAGCACACGGGTCTTCATCAGAAACCAGCTTCAGCTGCAATGGGTAATGTCAACAATAATCAGGATTCTTTAATTATAAAAGACCATAGTTGTTAATCATCTCTCAGGAATAAAATGAAGCAACACTTTAAGTCTGTAAGGTAACTTTTAACTAAACCATTACCAAAACCAATATCACACATCAAGTAAATTGCTAACGGTAAACAACTCTACAAGACTTTTGAACTACAACAATGTCAAAAGCAAATATCTACTCATTCTAGTATATTAATAGTCAACAGTGCAGATCAAGGTTTACTGAAGTCAAATGTGCATCTCACAAGGCATTAGCCTATATGCAAAGATCAGCGAATAGTGAGGATCAAGGTATAAATCCTAAAGAAAGGTTAACGTATATGCAGGTGCCTTCATGCAGTAGGTTCAAATATAATAGTTTACGCATCAGAAGAGATGCTGCCGCATTCTGGAAAAGGGTAGTAACCTCAACAGCAGAGAAATAACGAAAGTCAAGGAAACGGAAGATTTGGACCAACCTTATTACAGACCAAGTCTTCCAGTTCCTCGGAAGATAATATAGATAACTTCTTCGAAAGATCATCACGCTTGTGTATTGCACCAATATGGCACATTCCAAGATCTCGTAACTACACCAAGCATAGAATAAATTTAGAAAATTTGAGATAGAAATTTATTGTCAAAAATTAGTGACAGAAACATATGTATTATGATCACTAAAGACAAACCTTAGGTACTTGTTTAAATGCCAGTAGTTGGAAAGCTTGCATACGAGAATAATGAGCAAGCAGGATATCATCATCACTAAGTTGTGTTCCAACATGATCATCAATCTCGAATCCTTCATAAAAGTGAAGCAAGTCTAGTAGTTGCGCAAAAAGACGACCTTTCTCGTGATGATGATAAAGTGCACTTAGACGGCATTTGGACACAACAGCAACATCAGCAACGACAGCCTTCAAAAATCTGTAAGAAATAGAAAAAACCAAGAATCAAGATCACAGAAAGAGAGAAAATGGCAAGCCTATTATATTAGCATAACCGCACAGCATACAAAATGTAAGGGACTAGAGTAATCATGTGCAATGAATTTCTAAGCATCTAGACAAAAGGTCATGTATAAGGGACAACAAAGGAAAACGGTTCACCAGTCACACTATACATAGCATGTATCTACAAATAATAACAGTTGTTAAACTTGCCAAATAATAGGAAAATTAGCAGTCAGTCTTTCAAAATGATTTAATCCATTCAAAGAAAACCATTTGGATTATCCCCATAAATGGTTTTCTCCGTTCTTCATGATCTACATGTAGGTAGGTGCTTCAGATTCAGAATAAAAAAATATTGGTGAGCTAATAACAACTGTGCATTCATCAAGCAGTTCAAACTTGTTCCGTTTTATTTTTAAGAAACCATTAGGTTTACAACCAACTTGATGGTTAGGGAAATGATCTCCAAAGCATATGACCTTTATCCTTGATCACCTTATAACATTCAGATCAAGAAGATGGAGTGGGCCATCCATTGGGATGATCCAAATGGTTCTTTACAGGCTACGTATACATGGCTAAAAACGTAGAGTTACATTAGATAGTAGCTTACAGCTAAGCAGACATGTCCCTGCTCCATTATCATGGTTCTATTGAATATATGGCCATGTCAACATCATGCTTATCTATTTAATGGAGGCAAGTCTATGAGATGGAACATGTCAGTATCACTGTATGAGTCCCTACAGTGATAGTGTTAATCCTTTTTTGACTATAATCACCTTACTACTTATAAAAGCACAAACAATGTTACGTTGGTAGTGATCTTGTACCAACAGTTTGATAAGGATTCATCAAAACCTTCCACTTAATTAGCAGTAACTACTAACTACTACGCACTAATTCAAACTCTTCCATATATCAATTCAAGCCTTCATGTTAAATCATAATGCTAAAAACTTCTAAAGTTAGAGCAAGTATCAGATTGCAAGTTATGAATATCAAAGAACTTGTATTGGTTTCTAAAAGCCTATTTTATAGTTGTCAGAATCCACTAAAACCTACCCTTCATCACTTGTGTCAGCTGGTTTCAAAGTTCAAACAGTATCAGGTAGTATCAGCCAGTACCAAGCCACCCCATACTTAAAGAAGGATAATCACTGACTTATAATCCGGAGCAACTCTAATTAATAAACTGAAGGGTGTTTCATCTTGGATATACGTGAAAAGTCAAAGGCTGACACTACATTACATGGGTACTTCTATCAAGAAGATGTAACCTTACCCAAAACATGTACCAGACACTGACACTCGTTGGACACTTTTATCATGCATCATACCCATACTGGAACCGATCCTACTTAGAAACGCGCATAAAGTTATTCACATGTGTATTCAATAATTGTATAATACATGTTTTACTCGAAAACACTCGTCATATACTTCTTGTATGTTTATACTACACATCCACTTCTACAAACTCGTTGGCATGGATCAGGTCCATTTCAGTCCCTACCCAGTTCAGTACTATGATATTGAAGGTCGTTTGGGTACATAGTTGAATTTGCGCAGTTTTCTAATTTATAATCAATATAATAAAAGAAACATAAAAATGTTATAGAAATTTCAGTTCTCATAACATGTGAAATAAAAGATAATATCAGCATTATGTAAATTATTAAGTTTATGTATATAGTTGTGTCCCCATTCCCTATCTTTTGCAAATTTATCATGGACCGCACCTGCACCCACAGGCGGAGATAGGGGGCCCCCGCGGCCCCACCCAAACCTCATATGAGTAGTTAATAGTAGGTGCCACATGCTCCCCATGCTTTCATTTTGGCTAAACAAGCTAAGGCCCAGTTCCTCTGAAAAAAGGATCATGGCTCAAACATTAGTGGATTATGGATCACTTTTGGGTACTCAATAATATAGGATGCGTACATACCACTAAATCCTTTTTCTTGTATTTTTCAACAATAGTCAATCCTTCTCATAATTGAGATTACAAGTTCTCTTCTTCCTCAACTTGAGTTTCTCTTTATAAACCCTATTCTTCTCTCCTATCAACGTGATGACAGGAACTCAGAATTTTGATCTTTGGCGAGGTAATTCAAATTTGAGAGGATCATAAACTCAGGCGAAATAATAAAATCAAACTCGAAAAATTCTCTTCATTTGTTCAAGTTTTTATCTTGATAAGTTTCTTCTTAAAATTGGGATGAAAATTATCTTATTCTTCAACTTTTGTGCAAGTTTTCTCTTTTGAAATTTGATTAATTTACACATACAGTAAAAGATTAGTCTTTGATATGTGCAAAAGATCACCTCTAGAAATCTTATACTTTGTGCAGTATAATAGTAATTGTAAAATTAAAAAGGAACAACCTGTAAATTTGAATCAATGGAGAGAGGCCAAATTGTAATTACGATCCCTGGTTGCTTTTGACTGAATAAGCACTCAATGAGCCATATGTGAAATTTACCATGTTTAATTTATTGATCTAGTGAATTTCATGATCCTTTATCTAAATTTTATACACTATTATAGGAGTGAATAAATTCTTGATAAGATAAGAAAAACAAAATCAAATCAAAATTTGAATACAGAAGAAAATGTTAATCAACCTCCAAGAAATTGTCCAAGAATTTCTAGAAGTTCTAAACCTCCGATTAAACACAGGTGAACAGAGTAAATTAGAACTCTTTTGGAGTTGAGAGTACCCTTTTCTTTCTCGTAAACAATCATTTCATAATTCATATATAATATTTGGTTGGGTTGTCAATTTGAGACTCTAGCCTTTTTTAATGCATATATGTATGTATGTATATGTATGTACATATGTACATACGCACACACACACACAGTTGTTAAGAGAAGAACTCAGATCTTGGCTATGCCACTGCCTGCACCTGTACCCATGCAACATAGCAATACATAATAGTAAAAGCTGACATTTTCATCCTCACCCAACATTGTTCTTCTCTGTCTCTATTGATGTTCTATTAAGTGCAACTTTTTTCTCATGTTCCTCTCTGCATCCCACAAGATGGAAAACTTCCATCAAAATTGAGGATTGGAGAGGCATGAATCCAGATACATAAACACTCCACATCACTAATCTACTGGGAGTGTTGGATGATATCATATTATGCCTAGTGAACAATTGCGACCAATACACAATGTTGTAGAAATGAATGTAATGTAATGGTTTTCATCTCATTACTTTGAATTTGATAAGTTCATAAAAGAAAACACTAGAAATGTTCTCAATCACTTCATAAGCATGAACTCAGAAGATATAAATTTTGAACAATATCTGATTTAATCCTAGACACAGTCAGAGTCATTGTATTATCTATCTATACGGTCGAGGTCACTCCGGTGAATCATGTTCCACAACTGAACCCATTCCTATGGCAGAAAGATTATTAAACAAAGAGGAAAAACACAAAAGGGAAGGAACAAAGCAGTAAATTTCAGAACTAGATTACATTTCTTCAGATGATTCTTATCTAGAATTTAATGATATTTGCATAACCAGTAAATTAACCAAAAACTACTGAAAATGGAAATTTTCCGAGTACCTCCTAGTAGGCAGTTGGCTCAATAGATCAATTAGGAACTCCATAAACCTCTCACAATATAGAACACATGAATCATCAACTTGGTCTTCATCATCAATTTGCATACGTGGTATTACCTTAGAGTCAAGTATCTGGAGCATAAAACAGTCCAACATGGCTAAATGTAATTTATCCCCCAAAAAATAAAATATACAAACACCATCATGGGATTATGCATTGGAAAATGGTCAAATACCTCCAAAAATTCTTCAATCATATTCCTAAGAAATGTCACTTCAAGCATCGACGAAGGATCAAATGGATGTCCTGCTTTCTTGGCTTCTTTAGCTTCTTTCTTGGTCAATTTCTTCCACTTCTTGATTAGATGGGGATTTTGGCATAACTCCATCTGTAGAACATAAAGCGAATGAACAACTTACTTTCTGAATATCAGCAAAAGGATGATGACTAAATATGAAGTTAACTATTTAAACTCACCTGGAATCTGCCAAATGATAGACTGTGCCAAAGCTGCAGGCTTACTAACTTCAGAACAGTTTCGCTGACAATCTCATCTTCCAAACTCTGTCAGAAAGCTGAATGTTATGATGTCCTTTAAAAATATAAATGCCGTATGATGTTATTAAAAATTGTCCACAAACAAAATAATAATAATGATGTCCGTGAAAGTTCAAGTTCTGCCATGAACTTAACCAGCATAACCAATAAGATAGGTTATGTTGCCTGTGCATTGTACCCAATTGAACTACCGAAACCCATGGCAGGTCTATTTATCACCTACTAATTTGCTGTGAACCGAGTAGATTCAGGTTCACAACTAGTTGTTAAAATTTTCTCAAGTGTTACACTAAAATATCCTCACACGATCAGCTGGCAGCCAACTTTTAGTAAAAAAAAAATATAAAAAATGGTGATCTGAACAACTATAGGATAACATATATTCTTACAAGTACTTGAGCCCTAACTCTAATACGCAAGGACATAATATTGTCTTTGCATGATAAGAAGCGAGTTTCAGCTATAGGAAATATAAAGTACACCTTTGCCTATTATTGAAGGACCATAACTTACAGAAGTAATAAATACCAATGATATCTCAACCATGTATAGTGGAAAACAAATAATGGAGATACAGAAGCTCTTAAGGCTCCTTAAACTCTGAAAATTGATGGGTGAACTTAAAATCAAGACAATGAGACATACATGTAACACAATGACTGAATGACACGCTATATAACAACGCCATCCAAGAAATCAACTGTCCATCAAACCCAACTTGTTACTTTAAAAAAGGCGGCATTTTCATACCTGAAAGGCATTAATCATGAAAAGCAAGTAATTTGTCTTCTCCACAATGCTCAAAGTTCTTCCCTACAAAAATGATAAACGTTTAATTCAAAACACCAAAATCAAGAGAAAAGATCAGTATAATAGGCCACGAGTGACGCAGTCAAAACCTGCTCTTTAAGCCGAAGAACCCTCTGTAAGAACCCCTTAAACGCATCCCTTCGATCATAGAAACAAACCCATGCCGCTACATTCTCCCGAAACTTCAACAACGACAAAAATAGAAATAAAAAATCAAATCAACAAGCAAATCTCAAAATGAAAAGAAAACCAAAATTTCAATTTTTTACACATATATACCTTCTCATTGACCATAAGAATCATGGACATCACATGCTCAAACGTCGCCGTCTCCGGATCAAAATTAGGCCACAAATAATTCTCCAGATACTGGCTCACTTCAAGAATCATCACTCTCTGAAGCGGCACAGTCTTCCTACCCCCAGAAACGAGAAGCTCGGACTCATAGATCCCCTTCACGAGTTGGGGATCGAACTCTCGGTCCGCCTTCAGCCAGTTGGCGGTGGCGATCTTGGTGAGGCGATCGCGTTGGATGTCGAGGAGAGTGATGGAGCTCGAGAGGGTGGAGGCGGGAACACTCTCCGGCGGCGGCAGAAGGGCTAAGGAGAGGTTGTCGGCGGCGTACTCGGCGACACGCGGTGGCGGCCCCGGAAGTCGAACAGTCAACAGTGCCTGAGGCGGCCTGCGGTAGACCTTCGGCATGTCTGGAGATGAGTGAGGAGTAGCTAGGGTTTCACGTAGGCGGGGAAAAGGGACTCAGCCGGGATTTCTTTCTAGGTTTCATTACGGGGAAGGGAGAAGAGGCGAGGGAAGCGAGCCTGGACACAATTTGTATGTTTAAAAAAGGGAGTGACATATGCAAGGCACCTCTCAGCTGGTTAGCAAAGTGTAGTAATACGAGGAAGCAGGCCGAGCCGCAACATTGAATAGCCTGCTCTAATCTTTTCTGGATGTGTTCCTCCTCTCTGAGAAGCAATTTCCCTAAAACATCCGTTCTTAATGTTACTTCAAACTTTCCTAATAAATAACCAATTTTCTAATGGACTTCAAGCTTTTCCTATATTAAAGATAAATGTCTAATAGATCTTATAACTTCGTTAATAAAAAGATTAATTTCTAACTAGGACATATCAAAAAAAATCATCATATTTATGACTTTATTTTTTAAATCCATCAAAAAGTGATGTATTATCATATAATCTTAAAGTATTTAGCAATAAGACCCCCCAACTTAATACACGTGCCGAGATTTAGCAACAGCAATTATGGCTTCCTCCACAGTTTATAAAATATTAATTTCTAAATACGTGTTATTATGACTACTGCGCAATAACCTGTATATATGATTTGAGATTAATAAAATTAACAAATTTTAATAAGATTCTCACAAAATAACCAAACCACAAAAATAATTATCCTTTCTCAAGTCTCTATTACTGCTCAAAGTTTTTATACGAAACTTAGAGCATTAACTTTTGTTAAATTCATATTTTTCCTAGTAAGGTAGGAGTTCCCTAACTAAGTTTTGTCCCCATTGCCAAGAATAATTTCTTCAGAATCTGATCATGATATGATTTTTATTCATTAGGATTTGCCAAGATGGGTTGAGGATAGTTGCACTCTAGACTCTACTCAATAGTCTCAAGTTTGCAATCTCAGATTTGTTGGTATCGGGTTGAATTTGAGATGGGTTCAATTCCCCATAGTTTTCTTTGAAAGATTAAGTCTTTCTCCTATGATTTGAGGGCTTGAAAACTCGGCGCCCTCTCGTTCTAGTATAGCGCAATCCCCTAACCAAAATTCTCACGTCAATAAAAAAAGACTTAGGGAATATATGTGGCCCTAATAATATGAATATTGCGACTCTCTGCCGTTAATCTTCCGCCTAGGAGTTCAAAAATTAAACAAGACTATGTTTATATCTAATTCTTCTTTTATATCTTACAAACTCCTGAAACTTTTGGGACTATTCTCAATCGAACCTCTCTATCCTACTTAGCAAATAAGCGTAAAATATCCTTGTCAGAAAAAAAAATCTCTAATTTATCCTATTTATTCATTTACAAGTATTTCTCACCTATGATGAGGATTTTTTTCTTTTTTCTTTCAAAAGCCATTAATTATTTATTATATTATATATTAATATTGCGCTGGTGGAAAAGTTTGAAGTCTGGTGAAGTGCGGTACGTGAGCCGCTCCAAAGTCAACTTGAAGCTGGGGGCGTTGGTTGTGTTATTGACCCAAAGCTGAAGGGGGACACCATGGTCGCCCCAAGGGCTAGCTAGCAGAGTTATGACAGCCCTTGTGGTGCAATGATAGAGGGCTTTTAATCTAATTTGAGATACGTTTGCCTTGAATCCATGTTATTGGCTACCCCGAAACGTACGGTCGCTGCGCCTTCCAGTGTTTCCTTTCTGGGCCCGTAGATGGATCGCCGCTTTCTACGCTCGAAGATATTAATTGAATAATATTATATACCTTGTACTAATATAAAAATTTCCTTGAATTTTAATGTTTTTCTTTTTAAAATATTATTAAAAATACATAAATATACATCCATAAAGTACATCATATCCAGATACATAAATCGTAACCTTTCAAATTATTCATTCTCACACACATCTATCATTATACCATCAACATTATTATCCCTTGAAATTATTAGTACCCCAACTCTGCCAGCCAGACATGACTTTTTTTATTTGCTATAGTATAACTATCTATTTTACATATAGTTTCATCTAGTGATTACTTTTATCAAACTTAAATTAACTAACAATAAACCTATGTAATATGTATGGCAATTAAATTATATCTCGTGCTTTTCTCTACTTTAGTTACAATGTATTTTTAAACTATAGTATAACTATCATGTTCTATAATTAGATATATAAGATAACATTAAAAATTTCTTTTAGGCTTGCTGTGTGTTGACTCTGGGCTACATTACATTATATCAAGTCTTAGTGCATCTATTGCTACATTCATTATAAGCCGCTTGTTGGCATTTACATTCCTGCCTCCCCTTTAACTTCCTACAATCAATGTAAATACTAGCCACTAAAAGAAATTTACTTGCTTAACAGATGATCCGTCTGTGCTTCCTTTTCCCGCCCAGTGTGTTGCTTTTGAAACCCTACTCGCCTCCTTCATCTCCACACCAGCCATGCTCTCCCTCCTCACCAGCCAAACGTGTCCTTGTTACAGCGCATTGTCAATCAGATTCTATTACATAGCTTTAAGTATAATTCTATTCCCCGTATATATTTGTTCCGTCGCTAAATTGACAATATATACCATCTGCTATCATTTAAAGAGACTAATCCAAGAATGCCTAATCAATTCACTAACAGATGTCCCTGGCTGCCTTATGAACACCTAGAGGCTCTATCATTGATCACATTGCTTTTCTTCATCACTTCATGTCATTGAACTTATCATGAACATGAAACTCAAACTGAGATGTTATATTTTTTATATGGCAACGAAAGAATATAACAAATGTCAAGACGTAGACGACCTCTATATATAAAATTTGCAACTTTGAAAAGAAAAACAAAACTCCCTCCCAAATAAATCCTTGAGAAGCAGTACGAATTTCATATTTATCGCTCAACCTCGCCATAATACCCATGACCATCCTGAGAATAGTCGCTTCTATTTACTAGGGAACTCTTCTTTCTTTTAGTGAGTCCTATAGTCTACTAATAACACTCAAGCAACTGTACATTTTCGCTCTCTATATACCGATACATATATAAAGTGCCACACTCGCATCTTGGACATGTGTGCAGGAAACCACAAACAGGCTATGCAACTATGAATGGAGATTCGAGACACAAAATCCTAGCGCCCATTGAATATTTACTTCTCACGTATACCTGTCGACTTCCTTGAACGCTCTAATGCGATTCCTCGACACGACTAACTCTCGCCGATCTCAATGTTTCAGTCAGCTCTAAACGCTACATCCGCCATATAAATGCACATGTTTCCTCGCTAAAACATCAAGTTAGTTTCAAAAGTCGAGCCGCCACGCACCATATGCTCCATTCTTACATCTATTTAGTGCCCTTCTGTCTCTCCAGTTCGTTAAGTCTAAATAATACCTAATATACTTCTACTAGAACTTAACCCAATCGCATAACCTATACATATGAAAGTAGTCTCTAGATTTTCAAAGATCAGATGAACTTGCCGTATTGAATAAACCAGAAAAGGTTATGTGCCGGTCTGTCCCAGCCGCCAATATCAGGGTCCCACTAGATCCAGGTCCACATATCGATCCTAATGGGAGAAGGGTGCTGACAAGCCTGTGTGAAGCTAATTGAATAGCTTTGACGGACGGCGTTGCATGTTAATTATCCCTTAATAAAAAAAGGACTGCGGTTCCCAGCAGAGAATCCTGGTGGTGGGCGTTAGTCAACAGCGAACTTTCTAGGCGCACTTGGGCATATTTGTTGAAGTGGGGTAAACGTTTAAACAGCGTTGGCAGTATTTTGGATCGATAGTAATGATCGCGTAGATCAATTCCCTGTTGACATTAGCGACAATTACGGTAGGAATGACTTTTGGTCGGCGCGACTATTGTTGCGATATTTTTGAACTAGCCATCGCACTTACTTTTTCGAGGGCTCGGCATCACTTCACATACTAGAATTCCAACAGTGACTCATGAGAATTTTCGACAAGTCGGCTTCACCTTATAGATCGCCACCTGAGGCATAAACTGTGAATGCGTGAATAAATACTTGGCGACCTGTGTAAACATGAAGTTCAGGGATTTATCCCGCCCAACTCGGGTCTGTAAATAGTAGCAGGTAAATTTCAAGCATATCAAGAAGCATGTATTAAAGTTGTATTGACTGATGAATTGTCCAGAGACAGTCCTTCTTCGTTATTTCTATATTTTTAAAATTATTAATTTATGCATGATAATCTGTATATCAAAAAAAATGAGTATAGAGATTGATTAGTCTGGGATAATTATGACAATATAAAGTAATAAAGCGGGTTAGGTATGTTGAAGTTCATATACTGCAATAACAAAGCTCGTTTTACAACTCACTGAGCAAAAATTCTCAAAGAGAGTTCCATTAGAGCGAGTCGATCTGACTTCGAATACAAGTGGGTACCGCCATGGCCTTCGCCATTAAAAATTTCTCCAAGGCTCCGCTCCATCTGGCGAAGACATCCATATATGTGTATTAGTCCGTAATTCATCTTCTGTCATCGGAATCATCATTAATCCATCGACAATATTGCGTGGAGCTCTTCTTCTTGATGGTTAAAATTGCTAAAGTCATCATGTATTATCCAACCTTAAGAATGTTATGCATCCCCACACATGCAACTATAACCGTTTGTTTGTGGTGTTACATCAAGGAACCCCCAGTTCTGGACTCGTTGGCCCTCTTGGAAGAATAATCGAACTCCTTAAACTCTATATTAAACGATCCCATCGGCAGACGGCGGCCACAACGTATACGCAGGTCAAGACACCAAAGTTTTTCTAAGAGGATGCATAACAGTGTGTGGCCTTGCAAATCTATGCAACTCTTATAAATTTCGATGGCTCACGGTATGGTCAGATGAGAAGCGTATATATGTATGCTGTAAAAAAAGTTGAAATTTTGGATTTTCTTATTCAATTTGTCTTGGCGTTATTGTCCCGACGTGCATTGATATTGTTCTTCAACACTTTTCTCTGATCGGCGTTATCTCTAAGTTGGTTTAGTTTGAGCGAGGAATTATTTACTCTCAGGCTAATGATTGGGAAGTTAGCCGCAATATCAGAGCTTAGATACATTGTGGGCATGGGTTTTGTCTATGGATCGACATGCGGATCGCGTTTCAAGGTCCTCAGTTTCGCGTTCTTACAGAGGCGTTCTTCGGATCTTTAAAGAGCAGGCATGGTTTGATTGAGCCCATATATCGTTCACTCGTGCTATTATACTGATCTTTTCTTGATTTTGGTCGGCTCGCATCTGTTCTATAAACAAGGCATTTTAAATGAGAAAAAAATTTAAGGAAACTAAAAGTATTCTTATGTTGTTTTGTTACTATTAAAAGCCTTTATCATTTTGTTAGGTATGGAATGCGGGGTAGAGAACATATTATTAGCTGCTGGAGCAAGTGTAAGGTTCGTGAGGGTAGCTATCAAATTACGTCACTCATCTCATGTTTTCAATATGTCTAATTAATTAGTCCTTTCAAGTATGGACAGAAACCTGTCGTCCCCTATTTCACCAACTAGCACATAAATAAAGTAATCCTGTGTGGGAAATCAATATGTTGGCCTGAAACTGACTACAGAGTTTTGGATATGAAAGCGAATTCGTGTTGTAATGGTGCCGTTTAAGTGGCGTGTACTTATCGTCGATCCTTATTGCCGTCATACACCTTATGCATTATTTATGAGTCACATCTACTTGCCAACAATTACAATCCTAAATGCAACAATGTGCAATGCCATTCAAGTGATATATGAAACATCTATAAAATCTTGAGAAAGGAATTACTTGATCAATAAGGATAAATCGAGACTCTGATAATCGAGGCCAATCAAAGATTCATGCTAAACGATATGAGGGCATTCAAAGTGCTTTATTTTGAAACCTACTTGATAGTCCATTCTGAAGGATTAGACCTATCGAGTCGCAACAGACATATCGTTAAAGACATTGGATAAATAAAAATTATCTATATCATGTGCGCTATAACAAACAAACAACGAACAGACACAATCTTGATAGCTTCATAAAAAAATAATAAATGTAAGACCAATCAAAATTACCCTTCTTTTGCGGATCGCTGCGCAAAACTTATTATCCCGTAATGTATACATATTCCTAACCATCCACGGAATTGCTTTGTTTGTCTCAACTCATTTTCTACACATACATGAAACCACGGTTTCCATAGCACATAAAATAAAAAGTAAATGTGTCACTCCTTACTATGAAGTTAAAACTTCAAAAGAGGGAAAAACAAAAATGACAGATTCTATGAATTCACAATTTCAAAAGGATATCAATGAATTTCACAAACATTGGTAGAGGATTTGTACATCTTATTGAATTCACATATTCTAATGCAAACTTACATTGTAGGCTGTCCAAAAAATTACTACAAATCCCCCATTAAAACCACTGATAATCGGAGGCTACAAGTTTTGACGACCTTGCACAATCAACTATCCGGCAGTTTAACAATCTGACGACTCTCATATTTCTCAAGGAGCCAAGACGGCAAAGGTTACAACGATAACGGTCTTGCAGACGCTCTAGCAAAGAGGACTAATCCCCCCAATTCACGGTCTCTTCAAATCCAGACACAGGCCTCACCTCTGCGTCCCTAGCATTAAAAATGCAGAGCTCCATGCTCGCGTTCTAGAGTCAAAACACCAAGAGCTCATCCTAGTGTTCCAGTGCAAAAATGCAGAGTTCTTTAGACTCAAAATGCCAAAAGTTCATCCTCTGCCGTTCCCAACTCTACGTTTCGGATTATTAACGCTATACGAATATTGCGTGTTTTCAGCTAAAAACAGGCCCAACTCTGCGTTTCAAGTCTAAA
>NW_017972478.1:70661-93921 GCF_001876935.1 Asparagus officinalis | reverse complement strand
TAGGGTTTCACTGGCGGGAAAGGGACTAGGGTTTTTCTAGGGTTTCATTACGGGGAAGGGAGAGGCGAGGGAAAGCGAGGATGACAACTCTCGGGGATAAAAACCGACCCCCTTTTTTTGTATAATTGCAAACAAGCTCCCTACATCATCTTTAATTGCCAAAACCTCCTCGCGAACTCAATATTAAGATCTCCCCAAATCATCATTTTCATTGCCAAAACATCCCTCTGTTAAAATTTCTTTTATATTTTCTAACTAGAGTTGGGTCAACCCTTAAACCAACATTAGAAATTAAGCTAATACCCTAGGGATAGACTATGATGAAGAATGTAGTGTTATATAAGCTTTGGGGTGAATTTTTCGGGCGGGAGTTGGGCTTTGTGGGTTTGGGGATCTAATGTTAAAGAAGAAGGGGAAATTGGGTTGTGGGTTATGAGTATAAACCCATCGTAAACCGAGTGGATAGAGTTTAAATGTTACGTTTCGTTTAGTATGCAGAAAAGAGTGGGAATGGAATGCAATTCTAACTTATCATTTATGTTTACTAAACATGATGTATTTTTAGATGCTGGAAATGGCATTCCCACATCTCCTTAATTCTCATTTAATATAGGAATTGTTTTTCTCAATAAGTTATCAAGGAATTGATATCCCCACTTAACATGAGAATGAAAATAATAATATAAATTACAGATATACCCTTTTTAAAGATATTCCCACTTAATTCTCTAATCACACCCAAATATGAGAATGAGAATAAGCATTCCATTCCCACATTAATTCCATTCCATTACCTTCATTTTGTTCCCACTTGGCTCCATTCCTGCGTACCAAACGTGGCGTTAGTGTTCAACGATAAAGGGGTATAACTGAAAGTTCACATGTTTTCGTTAAATTTAATTCAATTTAACTCTCATTAATAACCAGAGGGAGGTTTTGGCAATAATAATGATGATGGGGGGTGCTGGTGTTTGGTAAACATTGAGTTTAGGGAAAGGTTTCGTAAATTAAAGATGATTTTAAGGGTCTTATGTGCAATCCCCCTTTTCTTTACGTAGCTAGGATATCATAATCAGGTCCAACCTGGTATCGAGTTTGGATCCGATAATAAATAGATTGGGTTTTTTCGATAGGGGTCCTTTAAACCTTTGCTAATTGAAATTAGTCTCTAAATTAAATGATTGGAATCGGTATTTTGTTCCTCAAATATTTCTAGTTATTACCAATTAGTCCTTTCATTAGTTGTTTCTTCTAAATCACTAACTTGTAGGTTGGAGTAGTTGTTAACCACACATGGTGAGTTACATTTTCCTACTCTCAATTGGTTGTTGTCATCTCAAAAAGCAAAAACATTTAACAACCATTTTTAACGAAGTTTACAAACTAAAAATTTGGTGCAATGTTCCATGATCAAGTCTATTGCGGTGCGAGTACAACAGCAAAAAATGCAAGATGTGAGTTTATGGTTGGCCTTTCGTAGAAGATGGTTTGAGTTGATCACGATGTCTCTATGTTATTGGATATCTTTTAGCTTTTGATTGTAGCCAAACACTCTCTTTAATATAATTCATTTTCCAGCAAAAAAAAAGGGATTTACAATGTTTTAAAAAAGATTGATTTGATTTGGAGTAACTTAAAACATGGTGATATAATTGGAAATATAGTTAAAAAAATTAAGACGATATAATTGCGCACCGAAGCTCAATGCTACCCGTCGGCTATCTAACGCGACCCACGATCTTTATTCTCATTCGGAACAAACAGCGGTAAAAAAAAAAAGAAGAAACCCCATACCAAATCTGCCCCCATGCATCAAATTAAACGAGACAAAATTTATAATTAAAATTCATAATAAATCTGTCTAAAAAAAGGGGAGGGGGAATGTAATCGATCGATCATATCCTCTCATCCAATTTGTCAGCCTGAACAACAGGGTTGTTCTTCACTAGCAAATCTCTGGCAACGGCCTTAAAATCAAAACTGCAGCCGTGCTCCTCCGGGTATCGATGCTTCGAGCAGTACGTATACCCACAGCGACACTTGAATCCTAGTTTACCCAGACCGACCCTCCTACTGCAGCACCCGCACCTATCCTCGGACCTTCCGTCGACACCGGTCGACCGCGCTTCCAGAATATTGGAGCCCTGCGCCGACCTTGAGCCATCAACGGAAATCTTTTCACGAGCGTTTGGTTCGGTAGCTGAGGAAGCGCGTGGCTGCACTTGTTCGGCACAAGAGTTGCGGTAGCACTTGGAGCACAGATCTTGCGTCGCCGTTGGCGCACAAGCGCGGGCTTTCGCAACCTTGTTCTGATGTCATTGTTGCGCGCAACGGAAATTTCGGCAGCACTTCGACAGCACAACAGTAACAGAAATTAGGGTAAGTAATAAAAACGATAGTTTTTTTTTTACTCCAAAATTTTATCAAAGCGCAGACATCTGCACGCAACCATTTAAAACACTAACAGAAGCAACAGGTTAACTTTTACTGCAAATCGTCCAGAGAACAAAACTTCATGCATGGTTTTATTTACTATGACAAACAGGGATTTTTCCGAACTTTTCAGATAAGGGGAAAAAAAAGTTCCACGTATTTTATCTGGGAAATTAACACTATAAATTAAGCAGAGAGCACGAGCGAGGATTTGATTACCGAAACCCTTGAAAGCAAGTTGCGCGACGAACTGAAAGCAAGAGGAGAAGGATTTGATAAGGAGGGGAGGGGCGCATGAACTGGTTATTTATAAGATATCAGATGAAGATTCTAGAATCGGTTATGAAATCCTAAGGACAATCGATTTCGTCGTCGATCGAATTTGACTTGTTATTGGGTTTGAGTTGCTGACTTCATCATGAAGTCATACATGGACGAGGACGAGGATTGCGCGGCGCATAATTTTTTTTAATTTGGACAATTATCAGAAAAATTCCTTTACCTTCCAAAATATTAGCAACACCCCCTAACCAAAGTTTAGGGCTATTAGAAAACCCCTTTTAACTTTGAGATTTTATCAGAAAGCCCCCTAAAATATCAAAGTTAAAGGGGGTTTTCTGATATTTTGGAAGTTAAGGGGGGTTTCCGCTATTTGTCCAAAGTTAAAGGGTGCTTTCTGATATTTACCCTTTTTTCTATCAGGAAAGTGATTTGGCAATTAGTTGAAGTTGTTTAATTTATTTGGAAACAGATTACGTGGTTTATTTGTGACTATTAATAATTGGACTTTTTTTGCCTATTTGGAAAGTGATTTTACCCTTTTTTGCCTGTTTGGCAAAGGGTTAAGGAAAATGGGTTAAATAGAAGGATTAATGTACTTAGGGGCTGTTTGATTGCACACTTTTTTAGAAATTTTTTCTCAAAATATCTGATAATGACAATTTTGTAATTAAAAGTTTTCTATAGATTTCTGTAAATTGTGTTTGGTTTAACAAAAAAATTATAGAAACATTTTCTATAAAATATCAAAAACTACCAAATTTTACAAAAAATAATTTCCTCTCAAAATGAGAGTAAATCAACAGGAAATCTGACACCTTCCTTATTTAATCAACAAAACCCGTCTCATACCCAGTTTCTATAAAGTTATGAGTCATTTTCTTGTTTTGAACCAAACAAGCAATGTACAAAAAATAAGAAAATTGGTATTTTTTAACTTCTCAAAACGTTTCCTATAATTTTTTTAAGAAATACAAGGAAATCATATTTTGGGTGGAAAACATTTCCTATAATTTCTAGAAATTGAACCAAACGCCCCCTTAGCCCATTCAATAACCTGAAGGATTAAATTATTAACCCGTTAAATAAGTTTTATTTTGACTATTGTGATCAGTTTTAATGTTTGGGAATAACAATGATTTTGACTATTTTCTTTATAATTAGAAGAGTTAACTCTTAATCCTTCTAATGTTTGGGAATAACAATGATTTTGACTATTTTCTTTATAATTAGAAGAGTTAACTCTTAATCCTTCTAAATAGGAGTATTAGTAAACCTCTCATTTTGAGGGGTTAACTCATTTTAATCCTGTAGAGGAGTTAGCTTAACCCTTCTATATTTTTTTATGTTTGGCAAATTACGAATGGTTAACTCACTTTAACATTTGTATAGATTTTTTTTTTGTGTTTGGCAGGTTAAGAATGAGTTAAATCTACTTAACCGCTCACTTAACCCTTTGCCAAACGGTGCCGAAGGGTAAATTACACTAAATCCTCATAAACTTTGAATGTTTTGCAGTAAACCCCCACGAGCTTTCAAAATCGCACTAAACACTCAACAAATTTTGTAGAAAACCACCAACATCTTCCGGGTAAATTACACTAAACCCTCAATAACTTTCAAAATGCTATTTTCATGTTGTTTTTTGTCCTAATCAATGGGGGTTATCTGCAAAATGCGAAAACCTATTGGGGGTTTGCTGCAAAATAGAAAAGTTAATTCGGGTTTAGCGTGATTTTGAAAGTTCATGGGGGTTTAGTGCAAAACGCTGAATCTTCATGCGGGTTTAGTATAATTCACCCTAAATAGAATCATGCATGTTCCAGTGAAGCTTGACATATCAATAACCAGTACTGATAACTGAATAAGAGCTAGCTACATGTCAAAAACAAGGGACAGCGTGATAATAATCTCCCCAAATAAGACCACCCCAAATAATCATCAATAGATTTCGATGAACACTGTACATCAAAATGCTAAGGTTAAAGAAATTTCAAGCATACGCTATTTTTCCATCTCTCCCCTCTCATTGTACCCTCACAAATTCATAAATTGCCAAACGCCAGGAATTTAAAACTCTAGGTCCCTCCTCTTCTTCGGGTTCGCATCAGGGTTTCCTTTGTTCATCATCGCCACAAATTCTTGATAGTCAATATTTCCATCCTGTTAATAACAATAAACATCAGGGGAAAAAGAATATTAGCTCTAAACTTGGATTCAAAAGTTACAGGTTTAGTTTCAGAGATATTTACGTTGTCAGCATCAGCATCATCGATGATGTCCTTGATTTCTTTCCCATTATACAAGCCCTTCTCCTTAAGTGCTTGCTCAAGCTCCTCTCTTGTAATAAAGCTACAGGAAACAAAGCAAGATAAAGTTTTAAGGTGCTAGCTGATCAGAACCTGAAGCGAGATAAATTTTCGTTTTTCTTCTTTTTAACTAGAGAAATTGAAGAATCAAAACTAACCCGCTGTTATCCTTGTCGAAAAATTGGAATGCCGTATATAAATGCTCTTCTTTGTCCATTCTGTTCAGCTGCATAGTTGCAGTAATGAACTCATCATAGTCTATAGTCCCGTTACCATCAGCATCAGCCTGTGTCGGAAAAAAGAGAAGTTATGTGCAAATAAAAAAAGTTGTTTTCATGCATAAATATTTTGAATTTATTTCTCAGTGAAACTTACAGCTTCCATAAGTTGTTTAACTTCCGCCTCGGATAGCTTGGTTCCCTGCTCTGAAAGAAGACCTTGCTTGAGCTCCTCAAGGGTTATGGTACCACTGTTATCAGTGTCCATTCTCTTGAACATCTCCTTCAGACCTCTAATCTCTTCTTCTGATAAGCACCCTGCTATCACCTGTAAAAATGTAATTTGGTAATGATATTTGAGTCTTTTTATCAGTTCATCTAACACCATTATGGGGGTCAGTTCACAAAATTGAAAATGTTTGGAAGGTTTCTTGAAACACCCTACACTTAAGGGGGTGAGGTAATATGTTTAAAGTTTAAGGGGTCATCTCAGAATCGGCGGCCAAAGTTGGGGGGATTGTGAAATTTACCCCTGAAATTTATGGAAGCCTATACATAATTGATGGTTTAAATTAATGTTACCCTCAAAGCAGCTTTCTTAAACTGGTTCATTGCCCTGAATTGTTTGAGCTTGCCGAGGACAGCATTGTCAAGAGGAACATCAGGTGCTTCTCCATCTTCTTTGATCCATGGATGATCTGAAACACGTGCATCGAAATTTTATAGCATACACCATATTTTTATCGAGGAATTAAATGGAGATGTCGTCAAATAAGTTCACAAATAAACTTTTACAAGCAATTTCTGCTCTTCCATAACTTCTGATGATCAGAGCTTCAAATATAGCATCAAAATTTACAAATCCTCGATAATTATAGGTAGCTTTTGATTTATTGAAGTTTGTTGGGGAAAAAAATTTGAAAAATATGATGAAGAAAATAATACTCACTGAGGACTTGGAAAGCTGTCAGTCTTTTCTGAGGATCTTTGCATAGCATCTTTTTGACAAGGTCCTTTGCACCATCTGAGATATGTGGCCATGGGTCACTACTCAAATCGATTGGTCCCTCGAGAATTGCTTTGAATATTCCATGCTCCGACTCTAAATGAAGGACACATACATACAGATTATTCCGCATATAGTTAAGGTTCTAAAAGAAATAGCAAAAATATCGCGATGAAAATTCAACCTGCCCAAAAGGGAGGAGTTCCACATAGAAGAATATATAGCATCACCCCTATGCTCCATATATCTACTTCTGGCCCGTATTTTTTCTTTAGGACTTCTGGTGCAATGTAATAGGCACTGCCGACGATGTCTCTGAAAATCTCACCTGTTGTAGAGTGACCAAGAAAATAATGAAAATACGATAGCTAAGCCAGGAAAATAATTTAACTAAAGAACATCCAACTCAGTACGCACAATATTCGTCATGCACTGGTGATTGCAAATGTTTCTTATTAAGATTGGTAGAATTAGCAGGACAGGATTTTATTGTCTAAAACATGGAATGTATCTATTCTCAACCACATCGTTGAAAATAATAGTATGATTATTATTAGCAAAATAGAGTATGAATTGAAATATGTGGTGGGTTATGATTGATGATCGATGCATGTTACGTCTTCATAAAAGATCAAGTCACAACTATATTTAAATGTATGCCACCTTATGTTATGATGCATCAAAGGCATCTAGATATCTGAATAGAACTCAAAATGAATGCAGGGATCCTGCTGCAATAATTTTTTGGAAGTAAAGGGAGTAGCATAGAAGAAACAACTCATATGGATATGAATGCTCAGAATGTGAAAAGAAAACTTACAAAATTAAAGAAGATATTTGAATGCTATAAAATAAAAAATCTCTACAGTTTGTTTGAAGGAGACACAGAATGTCCCCGTTGGTGATATTGATGTTTCGAGTGGATAAAATGAGAAATCAGTACTCGAAAAACAGAATTTAAGCTGAGAAAATGAGAAATGGTACTCACAATATGCACAAAATATTGCAAATGTTTCGGGTGGATAAAATCAGTACGACACAACTTTCTTTATTGAAGGCGGAGAATATTTCCATAGGCAATCACAATGTTGGAATTAACAATATGAATCAAAATAAGATGGTTAATGATCAATGCACAAGTCTTCATAAAAGATGATGCTATGATCTGCGTGAAAAAAAAAGCTACAATCACTGAGATCAATGGTATGAATAAAAAAAATTCAATTTTTTTCTCTCCATAAAATAAGTGACAATGCTACAAAAACCAGTCACTTACCTTGTTTAAAGAAGACAGAGAGTCCAAAGTCAGTGGCTTTCAAAGGAGCATCCTCCTCCTTATTCAACAACAAGAAATTCTCAGGCTTAAGATCCCTATGAATAACCCCCATCGAATGACACGTGTGGACGATCTGCACGATAGTCCTTAGCAGCGACGCAGCCGCCCTCTCAGTGTACTGCCCCTTGGATATAATCCTATCAAACAACTCCCCTCCAGCACAAAGCTCCATGACAAGGTGCACGGAGTGCTTATCCTCGAAAACCTCCTTAAGTTCAACAATGTTAGGCTGGCCAGCCAAATGGTACATAATCTGGACTTCCCTCCGAACATCCTCGATGTCCTCCTTGTTGTGGAGTTTGCGCTTGGAGAGGGTCTTGCAGGCGAACTGCTGGCCGGTGGACTTGAGGGTGCAGAGGTGGGTGACGCCAAATTGGCCTCGGCCGAGCTCTTTCCCCATGGTGTAGGTGGACTTGACGTCCTCCATGGGTTTGCCGAGGACGGGGGCCGATGGGGACGGGCTATGAGGGTTTGGAGGGGGAGGTGGAAGGGGGAGGGGTTGGAGGGGGAGGTTTGCTGGTGTTGGAGGGGGAGGCGGTTGGGGTTGCTGTTGTTGTTGTCGCCGCCGCCGGGGGTCGGGGAGGTCTGGTCGCCTTTTCGTTGGAGAAGCAATTCCCCATTCGTGAGAATGGGGGGGTTGAGGGGGCAGAGAGAGAGGGGGAGGGAATTAATTAGAGAGGGGAGAATTGGACTGGTTGGAGGGGTGAAAGAGAGAGAAGAAGGAGAGGGTTGGGTGTAAAAGAGAACAAAGGGGAAGGAGGGAAGAGTGAGAGAGAAAAAAAAGGTTTGAGCTTTGGATGGAGGGGAGAGGCGAAAAGAGAGAATGGCGGAGGCCAAACGATTCTTTTTTTTAAAAAAAAAGGAAAGGCGGAGGCTGAGGGAACGCAGTGCGTGTCCGCGATATGGGGCAGGTTTTCTATTTTGGTCAAGGTGAAGTATTTTGAGAAACAAATCTTTGGAGAGTTTATTGGGCTTTTTATAGTTGTTACACGAAAATAACAATGACAGTCCTAAGTTTGAACTTTAACTTCTCAAGAAAATTAAATTTAGCCCTTAGCAAATCAGGAAAGAATCAATCTGTAGAATTCTGGTGTAAAAATAGTTCTAATTTGAGCATGATATGGGCCTAAAATTGAAGGCATATATATATATATATTAATATAATATATATATATATATATATATATATATATATAATTATATATATATATATATATATATATTACTATGTATATAATATCAATTTCCGTCTCAACGTTTGGTCACCGTTTAACCAAACTTAAAAACATCTAGGGAGCAGGCAGAACTCTACGGAACTTCGATTTGAGGCTCCACTAACCCCATTTACCACACTGATTGGTTGCCCATTCTCACTCGCGCTAGCGAGGGAAAATAATAATAATAATAAATGAATATAATATAATATAATAATAAGAAAGAAAGAACCCTAGCCGTTCGGGATCGAGATCGCCATGGCGCGAGCTCTAAGGGCTTGCTCTCGTCGGCCATGGCCGCTCGACTCCGCCTCCCTGGCTTCCTCTGAGCGAATCTGGAGGGAGACGCTCTCTTCGCGCTCCGAAAGAGCTTGTCGGATCCGGATAACGTGCTGCAGAGTTGGGACCCGACTCTCGTTAATCCTTGCACTTGGTTCCATATCACTTGCAATCAGGACAATCGCGTCACTAGATTGTATGTTCCCTCTCTTTGATTTTTTTTTTTTGGGGAAAAAGCCCTAAACTTTTATGATTTTTTGTTGACTGACTGTGGATTGTTTGTTACTTCACTCGCAATTACTTGCGGTATATTTCTTGTGACGCCGGTGACTGATCGATGCTGATCTTAATACTTGATCCTTTTGTTTATTTGTGAGATTGGCTCTTGTTAGATCAAAAGGGAAGCGTAAGGTCGTTGGGAAGTGGGCATTTGTGGATCTTGAAGCAGTTAGTGTTACTGGAGAGTTTTCTATAGTGCTGATACGCTCAGTATATGTAGGTAAATAAAATCTCAAAATCAAAGAGCTCTGAGTAACAGTGAAAAATGTATGTTGGTGTGCACCAACAGACACTCGGGAGAGATCTCGGACAGGTTTTGGAGAATTATCTTCTTGGTCTGATACAAGATGGGGTTCTATTAATTGACAGGCTGGGACTAGAAGTAGAAAACAGGCTGGGAATATAAATAGAGAACAGGCTGAGAATAGAAGTGGAAAAATAACTAGAGTTGTTTTCTGTGTATTATCTCAAGTTGTTGCTGTAGAGTCTATATATAGATCATAGTCCAGCTCAAAGCTTACTAACCCATTGATGAGGGTAGACCAAAGGCATGCTAGACCAATTACAAGCAATGATGACTAACCATGTTCACTAGTCTATTATGATGAAGACCAAGGGTTTGTGTCAGTTCAGTTGGTACATCCACTCCACTCCACTCCACAGAAACCAATATACGATTATCTCTAATCACTTGGACGAACCAACATTCACGAAGTAGGCTGTAAGTCAGGCTTCAAAGCAACCCACAAGATTGCTAATGTGATGTAACCAGTTGCTAAGTGCGAAGCGCACCAACAAAGCAAAACATTTGATCCCAGTTGATTAGTCTCAATCCAAGGTCCAAGGCTTCACCCCACAGCCCTAGGCCCTAGCTCCAATTCTAGTCTAGCCCAACTATAATATCTTGCAAACCAGTGATTTTTTTGGACCAATATATTAAAAATCCAAACTTCAAATTGATTTCATGTGAAACATATTAGAAAAAATAATTACATAGTTAAGAGTATAATAACACAGAGAACATAAATATTCACACATGGAAAAGGTTTTGTAAATATGACCTAGTGATACTTGAGAGATCCTCTTTACTACCACCTTTAAATTGGCCTATTCTGATTGCAGGACTGCTCAAGCAAGTGAAACTTCCAACTGAAACTAGGGTAGTTTAAATAAAAGAAGCGAATCCTTCCTCTAATCTTCTTATCCTCTTTGCCCACATGTTAAGATCCCAAAATAACGAAGTGGTTAAACTATTATTGTGTTGAGTTGGGAGATTGTACAATTTTCACCTCATGTGATGGCTTATTCCTACATTTTAACTTGGATGCAGTTTATGCTCATCATAGAGTCCACATAAGGGTTCAAGTATATATGAATGTGCAACATTTTTATTATAGATAATATACTTTTGTGTTAGTTTCTTAGAATCTATGAGCATCTTTTCCGATGATTGCTCAATCCTCTTTTGATTTTTCTTTGTACATTTTTGATTTTGTTTGCGAGGAAACACATTTCTGAACATAAACTATTATGCATCTCTGAGTTTGTGAATGATCTGTTTATTTATAATTTGATATTGCTTTCTGCAGGGACCTTGGAAATCTAAATTTGTCAGGTCATCTTGTCCCTGAACTTGGAAACCTTGAGCACTTGCAGTATCTGTAAGTGTCTTCTTGCTTTTCTTATCCACCGTATGCTAGCTCTGGGAATAAATCTCATCTTTTTTTCTTATGAGAATTAGTTAGATATCAAAATATTATTTCTCTGGAAAATGTTTTAGTAAATGTTGTTATATTCTTATATTTCTTTAAAGATTGTTCTTTGATGTACTGGCGGACCCTACCATGAGTAAATTAACTGGTATGGAATGTGACCTCATTAGAGGGCTAACAGTGATGTTAGTGATGAAGGATTTAACCTGTTGGTCACTGGTAACAGACTGAACTTGTATTTTAGTTAAATTTGATTGTCTTACCAAGCTCCAGGAGAGAGGTGTACTTAAGATTCTAAGAAAAAGGGGAGAGCGTTAGGCAAAGAGCCTTCGTCAATATAAGTTAGTAAGAATTCAAGAGTAGCGAGCAATGCAAACAGAATGAAATTGTAGTATGATATACCTTTGTTCTTGACTAGATGATGATTGATTGAGTGGTGGATTCATCAATTATGTGCTATCTCCAACCGGGTCATATAAGCAACCAACATCCAAGTGTTTGTGCTTGCACAATTAATTACCCCTAGTGTGGTGTTTTTATTATCAGTTATTAGAAGGGTTATCACAAGGGTATGAAGGAATGATAGGTCATTGACTCAGGGCATGTTTGTCAATTGGTCAAACTGATTTATAAGCCACTTGCAACTTGTTTGCAACCGACTTATTTTGGCTTATAAGCCCAAAAAAAATAAGCTCCCGTAACCCAGCTAATTTTTTGGTGGCTTATAAGCCTTATAGTTTGACCAAGTAAATGTCAAGTTTACCACTCAACATTTAATATAATTTCAATATTAAATTTAGAGCCATGTCCAGTTTGGTCATTTCGACAACAATGATGGATTATAGTCCACCAATTTGCTAAACACTCTGCCATTGGAAGCGGCTTATAATCCATTTTTTTACCAAACACTTTGGCTTATAATCCACTTCCCTTATAATTCACTTGTGAATTATAAGCCAAGTGCCCGAATATGCCCTCATTTATATAGCGTCTTTGTTGTTGTTGTTTTTTCCCTGCTACAAAAGTATCTGCGAATGTATCAGGTCTATGGCCATCAGTTAAATGTCTTTATCTTGTAAGATAAAATAGATTATGTGCAAATCTGAAGGACCATTGTACTAATCTACTTGGTTCATTGGATGGTATAAGCAGGCCTGATGACCTGTTTTAGCTCAAATGAGGGCTTCCCAAGGTGTCACCTAGGATGCTTCATTATTTTATTCTTTTCTCACATTTCCTCCTTTGGACACATGGCTTTAATTGAAGTTTGAGTTTATTGATCAATTAGTTATCAGATACCTAAGAGCTGTCATGGACCGAGCCCAAGATGCACGTGCTCCTCTGTGATTTTGCTGCAGCTCCTACTCAGGGGTACAAGCTGTGATTAATTCTTGAGATCATCTGCCATCAGAACTATCGTACTACATTCATGCCTTTTACAGTTGAGACTAAGAAATGATGGTCCGCTTACTATTTGTTCACTCCGTTCCTGCTTTGCCCCTCTTTGTGGCATCTTAGACAAATGAGCGAAGTCCATGTCAGATTTGTAAAAGTGGGACACTCATTGAAACTTTTATCCTGAACATTCCAGAATTTTTGTTCTGTTTGGACGGCAAAAGCTTGAGCAAAGTCCTAGATACTTGGTGACACTTTGGTGGTGTTTAGATAGACAGCTTGTTCCTAAAGAGGTAGCCGAATTCTCCGTTGCTCTCTTGCTTGAGTACCAAATATGCCGCCGCGGGGTGGGGGGGGTGCGTAAGGTGGTGGTAATTTGGAATCGGGAAATTTGTAGTAACAGAACAGTTTTTCCCCCATTCTGCATGATTTAACTATTTTCTTATGACGTGCTTTCTTTTTTATTGTTCTAATGGTATAATTTTAAATCTAGTAGTTGTAATTGTATGCCTAAAACTTATTTTCTTTTCAACTACTTGTACAGGGAGTTATACAAAAATAACCTTCAAGGTGTAATCCCATCAGAGCTTGGTAACTTAGAGAGCTTGATAAGCTTGGACTTGTACAACAACAATATCTCTGGGACTATCCCTCCATCGTTTGGAAGACTAAAATCTCTAGTATTTTTGTGAGTTTATTTATTCTTATGTTGTAGGAGATAACTATTTATGGCCCGTCCCCTACATTGGCAAGGTTACAATAGTTCTCAAGATGATTTCTGTCCTTCCACATTGTAAAAAGCAAACTGTATTTTCCCTAGATTTGGTTTTTCCTGAGTTTATTTACACAGTTTTAGTTGTCGGGCACATTTGTGATATATGCATGAAGATATTATCCTATCTTTTGGATCACAACCTTCTGCTAAATTATGTTTGCCTATCTGTAGGCGGCTTAACAACAACCAGATAACTGGTCAAATCCCAAGAGAGCTTGTTGGAATTTCTAGCCTGAAAGTTGTGTATGTGCAATACTTTTGGTTTTCGTAATTTTCAAGTTTTCCGAAGCAGTAGCTATTTTTATATCAGTTAATCACACATTTTGTTAATGCTTCTAGAGACGTCTCTAGCAACAATCTTTGTGGGACAGTTCCTTCTTCTGGACCTTTTGCACACATTCCCTTGAAGAAGTAAGCTCTCACTCTCATTTCATCATATGTTTGTATCATTTCAAATTTTCTATTCTACTCTGAAATTCTACCTATGAACTAGAACTTGACAAGCAACTTCAGAATCAGTACACACATGGCACATTTCAATGTAGTTACTTCATCCCTGATTCAATACTTTCCCGAATTCCAGTTGCACCTGTATTGAAATAGAACTGTTCAGTGTATTTTGTGGCTTTGCAGTTTAATTACAATATACATGGAATATTATTGATGAACTTTTGTGTCGAATCACTAAATGTGTAGGCTGTGTGTGTGATGCAATTTTCAAATTGATATCACAAGAAAGTAATCCCCTACCTCTTGTATTACTGTGGGTATAAAGTAACATAATCCGGAGATTTTAATGAACCATGAACCAAATAATTCCATCATCTTTGTATTTTCTTATCTTACACTGGTATCTGCACGGAAACTATGGATATCTTATTACGTCTGATTTTTCTAAGGTACAGTTTTTTAACATATGGGCTACAGAAAGGTCTGTGCATGCAATATGTATCCTCTGAATGGACGAGTGCATGTGATGTCTGCTTTGGAAAATCTTCTCCATCCAGTATCCTTCCATCATAGACCACCATAGGCCTTTTCTCTCTCATCTAGGCTGTAAGATTTTTGATCTAGATGTTGACCGTAGTAAGTTACAACTTAAGAACAAAGATCCAGTGACCTTTGCATGAGCGGTGAGTTGAACCACCACAGTTGATGAGCTCCTTTCATCATGGACGTGTTTCTTTGAGTGTTGCAAATTTATAGATTTGACATCCTTATACAAGGTGTTTGTGGAAGATGGATGAGGACTCAGGTTCGTCCTATGCGATGAGGTTAGGTTGTGATAATATGTAAGGTGGGCTAAGCCATTTTTAATGCGAGGCTAGACTTTGTTTCAGCTGTTGTGTGAATTTGTCCGGTGCGTCCAATCAACTTACTGAGCAAGAGGACAAAGCAACAATGATGCATATGCTTTAGTTTGTCACGCTATTTTTTAAAAGGAAACGTGCAATTCAGACTGCATAGCATTTCCAGTGCATGCCAAAAACTTTCATTTAATTTTACCTCTTGCGCATAGTGTTCTCAGGATTCATTATATTTTTCAGCCCGTCATCTTTAGCATAAATTGCTCAAGCTTAACCTTTCCCATTCAGCATGGACGCAATTTCGCATAATATGCAGTGAAGATCAACGATTGACTCAACTTTTTAATCCTCTGTCCTATTTATCAGACGATGATCTTCCATGTGAACCTTAGCTATGATGCACCATGATTTGATGTCTTAACCATCTTTTCTACTATGACTTTGACCTTAACAAATAGAAATCTATGGTTGAGTGCCGCTATGATTTTCATCATATTCTTTGTAGAATAGTATGGTTTTGATGGCTATGCCTGTACTACATTCTTTTATTATAGACTACATGGCTATGTTCTATGTTTTTATATTCTTCTACTATTGCTTTGTTGTATAATTTTGTTCTTCTCACTCGTCTTCATCACCTACAGCTTTGAGAACAATCCTCGACTTGTAGGCCCAGAGCTGCAGGGACTCGCAACATATGATACAAACTGCTAGATGGTGATGAGGACGCGAGTCACAGGAGATGACTCAACTCTTATTTCGAACTTAAAATCTGCATATTGTAAACCAACCTATTGGTATTATTGAACTGTATTTGAAGCTCATGAATGGGCTCTCTCTATGTTGCATGTAAGATAGGTTGGAGGCTTCCTCCTGCTGCTCTGGGTGTCGATAAAATTAAGAAAAATTCTTTAAGGACCCAAAATATGGGACCAATAAAGGGGACAAGTGAGGTGTCCTCCTCTTATTGGATAATGAGTTGGTCATCATTAATGATGGCCAACTCATTATCCAATAAGAGGGGGACATCTCACTTGTCCTCTTTATTGGTCCCATATTTTGGGTCACTGTAGCAAAGCTCTAAAATTAAATGTCAAAGCCGAATGCATATATCTGGGAAATTCCTCTCGCTGTTATTTTTTCTTTCTACTTTTAAATTTGTGAGGCAGGAGACCGTTATTATTAGGGTAAATTGCACAAAACTATAATCAAAATTGGGATGTGTTTTGCACGAAATTATCATAATAAATTTGCACTAATTCCTCCCTAGATTTCAAAGAGTTGCATTTATCGCTCTCTTAACTTTTTTTCTTCTCATAGTGTTACCTTTTCGAGTTTTCAGCCAAAAGATTTACTGATGTCAAGCCACTAGCTAAATCTTATAGGGTGTTTCTGCCAAAACTAAATGAATCAAGTATGCAATTATGGATTTGCCGGGGGAATACTGGCGATTATGAAGGTCGGTTGGGTAAACATGCAATTATGGAGGATTTGGTGGGCATGTTGGCAAAGTACGAAGATGTTTAAAGCGGTAAAATATGTAATTATGACTTGATTATTTTGTTCATCTGCGTGTATTAATTGTTGGTTTCATTCGATAAACAAAAAAAAAAGCATGAGGTTGCGGCAATACAAATGGATGTCATATACATTCAATGCCCCCTCTATTTTTAAAAAGTTCGTTCATCACCCTAATCGATCTCGATCTCGATCTCGATTAGGGTTTTTTGTTGTGGAGATGGATGAGGACGAAGTTTAGAAAAAGGAATCTGGGCGTTTTGCTCGAAGTTGGGGTTGAGGTGAGGAAATTTTCGATCTTGTGAGGTTAGGGTTTTCGATCTCGCAGGTTTTGGGCTTGGGAAGAATTTGGCCGGTGGTGGAGGATCACGGCATTGATGAGGCGGTGCCCTAGAGTTGCGTTTTCCCCCGCAGGGGTAAGTTTCCTCAAAAGTTTGATTTCATTTCTGGAGGCGAAATTTCTAGCTATTTGTCCCCTCTAATTAACTGTAAAAATCTTTTTTTGTTTCCATTTTCCAGCTTTTTTTTTTTGGGGCAAGGTTTGTCGTGTACTGGTACAAGGTACGCATGTTTCCTGCCTTCTTTGCTCAGTTTCCATCCCAGAAATGATATTTTCTTCTTTATTCTGTACATATGGTATGCTCTCCTTTTGAAAAAAATTGGCGAAGTATTCAGTTCTCTGGATTTATCCCACTGCAAACTGCAGTGGCTTATGAAATAGTGTGCAAGTCTCTCCAGACAATTCTGACTCCTGCATTTAAATCTAGATTCTGACTTGAGGGAACGCATTACTTCTCAGAGTAAATAATCGAGCTTTTGTTTACATGAATACCTAAATTATTGAGCTTTTGCTTACATGAATACCATGAACGCATTACTTCTGTAGAAACTAGAAGGCCTCCTTTGTTCTTGCTACATTTTCGTCTGACGTTTGTGAAGCTAATAAGTTGCATAGTCCTGTTTAGATTATGATGTACAAGAGATGAAACTAGCTTGTAAAATCAAGCCGAAGAAAAGTTAATTTTTAATTTTACGAGGTATGGTTTTCCCTAATTCTCCAATTGTTGATGGTAATAAGAAAGTAAGGAAAATGTATCCAATTGAAATGACTAAACTAGGCACTCACTTTGTTTAAAAGCTATATTTAAACTTCCTAAGTTTATCTAAGTAAATTATTGAGCATTGATTATAAGTTGCCTTCTAAGTTTTTGTATAAGTTGGCTTCCATGTTTTTCCAAAATGCTCTTCCTTCTTAAAGTTCTGGCGCTTGAGTATGTGAATGGTAGCCAGCAATCAGGTTCTCTGCTGCCTTTTGGCTGTATTTGAGCTCGTTTGTTGCAGGTTTGACTGGTTATGATTTCAGTTTCTTTGTCTCTGTTTGGTCTATCTTAAGTGATCTGCTTTCTGCATTGTTGGCTCTGTTTGAGCTCGTTTCTTGCAGGTTTTCTTCTGTTTGAGCTGAGGTTTTTTGTTACGTTTTTTGCTCTGTTTGAGCTTGTAAATGCAGGTTCTGGTCTGCTTGAGCTCAGGTGTTTTGCAGTTTTTTAGCTCTATTTGAGCTCAGTTTTTTTACTGCATTTTTGGCTCTGTTTGAGCTCAGTTTTTTCCCTGCATTTTTTGGCTCTGTTTGAGCTCAGTATTTTTACTCCTTTTTTTGGGCTCTGTTTGAGCTCAGTTTTTTTACTACTTTTCTGGCTCTGTTTGAGCTCAGTTTTTTGTTGCATTTTTTGGCTCTGTTTGAGCACACATGTTGCAGGTTTTGCTCTGTTTGAGTGTGCTGGTTGCATTTTTGGCTCTGTTTGAGCTCATTTGTTTTGCTGCATTTTTCGCTCTGTTTGAGAGACATGTTGCAGGTTTTGCTTTGTTTGAGCTTGTTGGATGCATTTTGGCTCTGTTTGAGCTGGGTTCTTGTTGGTTTTGCTCTGTTTGAGCTCGTTTGTTGAATATTTTCCTCTGTTTGAGTTTATTTGTTGAAAGTTATGCTCTGTTCGAGCATTTGATGATTTTGCTCTGTTTGAGCTTATTTGTTGAAAGTTATGCTCTGTTTGAGCTTGATTATTGTAGCTTGTGCTCTGTTTGAGCTTATTTGTTCAATTGTGCTCTGTTTGAGCTTGATTATTACACGTTGTGCTCTGTTTGAGTGTATTGTGCTCTGTTCGAGCATTTGACAGTTGTGCTCTGTTTGAGCTTGATTATTACAGATTGTCATCTGTTTGAGCTTTTGAAAGTTGTGCTCTGTTTGAGCTTGATTATTATAGGTTGTGCTCTGTTTGAGCTTAATTGTTGAAAGTTGTTGTCTGTTTGAGCTTTACAGGTTTGTGCTCTGTTTGAGCTTGTTGGAGGTTTTGCTCTGTTTGAGCTTTGTTTTCTGTCGTTTGCTCTTTCTGAGCTTGTTGTTTGCATTTCTGGGCTCTGTCTGGGCTGGTTTACTGTTTGTTTGCTCCATTTTAGCTTGTTTGCTGTTGGTTATGCTCTGTTTGAGCTTGCTTGTTGTAGATTTTGCTCTTTTTAGCTCATTTGTTGTGGTTTTTTTTCTCTGTCTGGGCTAGATTTATTTGTTTCTTTTATGGTTGAGGTTTCATACAGTTTGAGCTTGTTGGTTGCATTTCTGGCTCCATTTCAGCACGACTGTCTCAGTTTTTTGCTCTGTTTGAGCTCCTTTGTTGTTGGTTTTGCTCTGTTTGAGCTTGTTTGTTGAAGGTTTTGCTCTGTTTGAGCGCATTTTTTGTCTGTTTTGTTCTATTTGAGCTCTTTTTGTTGTAGATTTTGCTCCGTTTGAGCTTGTTTGCTAGTGGTTTTGCTCTGATCTTTTGTTGCAATTTTGGCTTTGTTTGAGTTCTTATGCCACAGGTTTTGTTCTGTTTGAGCTTGTTGGTTGCATTTTTGGCTCTGTTTGAGCTTTGAGCTCGTCTGTGTTCGCGGTGAAAGTTGCCTTCATTGAATTCATTGTTATCTCAAGTAATTGCTTTTTGGTTACAAAAGATCCGGTCTTTTTTAGATCCGGTTACAACGAAATCAAAGAAAAAGATTACAACTTTCCTTTCGAACGAATCACGAGCTCCTGTTTTGCGGTCGCTCGCTTGTGTGGGTTCTTTGCCAACGCCGGGGTTAATCCATAGACCACCGCGCGATCTAGATCCGGTCGGATCTACACGATTCGACGGGTATTATTTCGCGAAGGAAATAATAGCCGGGGGGATTAATTCACCAAGGAAATAATCGCCCTTAGTTCTCGGGATCAAAGGCCAAGCTTTGATCCGGAGTATGATCTCGTGTAGATCTCAGATCGGGTCGGCCACCCATGGGTGGCTCGTCTTTGGCCGAGCCCCCCCTTAGGCGTTGGGTTTTGTTGTTTTGTCCGGTTTTGTGGTTGATTCGGACTCTGATTTGTTGATCTGATTTGGCAGTAGATCCGATTCCTGATTTGGCAGTAAATCCACTTCTGAGTTCGAGTCTGAAACTGATCTTGATTCGATCGTGATTCGTCCGAGTCTGCCCTTGGTTGGATGACTCGTTGACTCTTCGAACCCTTGGCTTGATTCCGCACGCGAGTTGATGTATTCCGTTGCTTGCGTGCGATTCGTTAACCTCATCGCCTCGTTAATCTGCTTCGTTGCGTGTCACTTGGCTTCGGCGTTGTGGACTGACGCTCGTGTTTGGATATGTCGCCCGATGGTTCGTCGGTTTGTGCCGAGCTGTGCTAAGGGACCTATAAGCAATTTTATACGCCTACAGATACCCCCTCCAAAGTATTTCAGCCTCGTTCTTTTATAGAAGAGTCTGGAATACTTTGGATATGATTGTCCCAACCTTCAGTCGGTGTAACGGGACCTTGGAATGACTTCTGTTCTTGATTCCTTCAATCCTTCAGGCTATTCGGTGCTTTGTCGAATGTCTGTAAGGTTTTCGGTGCTGCATTTATTGTCTGACCGTTGTCGGAAATTTGAACTTGAAGTCGATTCCAGATTTTTTTTGATCTTTTAGCTCGTGTTTGCTGGTTCAACATAGAACTGACCATCGATTGTTGGCTCTGAGTTCTCATTTGCGACGCATTGTCTGGCGTGGTGTTGTTGAGTTATCCTTAAGAATTTGGCGTAGTGTTGTTGAGTTATCCTTAAGAATGAAAATATTCTCCAGGAACTTCTCAACCAACAATAGGGAATAGTTTATACTCGTATACCTTATTGGAGTATTAAGAAGCAGTTTATACTCGTATACTTTTCGGAGTATTGATTCCTTCGTTGCAACGCATTGATCGGCGTTGACCTAGGGTTACGCGTTGTCCGGCGTTGATCTTAGGGTTTTGAACGTCGTACGTTGACTTTTTGATCGTAACGCGTTGACTGACGTTGACCTAGGGTTACGCGTTGATCGGCGTTGACCCTAGGGTTTCGAATGTCGTTGGATGCTCAAGTCCTACCCGGCGACACGTGTTAGGTGTTGACTTTAGGATTTTTGGCTAACCCCCAGCCTTCAACGGATTTGATTAGTCTTTACCGACTACCGTTTGAGTCGGGCTAGCATGCGGATTATCTAAATCCGTTCCGCATGTAACGTTGTGCTAAGAGAGTGAATTCTCTGAGACTCGCTGCTACGACTTCGAATACGTAGACTTCGCCATTGTTATGGGAATAGGCTACCCAACAACGTGTAATAGACGCTGACTTATTCCTACTTAGGCTTCGGGATAGAATACCCCAGAATCGAACTCTGGTGTCTTTTTCTACGGAGAAAAACTAAACCGGCGACGCGTGTTAGGCGTCGGCATATCCTTTTTTAGGATTCAGGATGAAATTCCTCATGCGTGTAAGGCATGGATTTTGGTGTTATTAATAACAACCTGCCACAATGTTGAATATGTGAACGGGTGTTCTTTTTGACGGTTAAGAACTAACCGGCAGCGCGGGTTAAGCGCAGACTTATCCTTGCTTAGGTTTCAGGATAGAATACCCCAGAATCGAACTCTGGTGTCTTTTTCTACGGAAAAAGACCAAACCGGCAGCGCGTGTTAGGCGCAGACTTATCCTTGCTTAGGATTCGGGATAAACTTCCTGTTCCTGTGAGGCACAGATTTTGAGAGTTAAAAAAGGTGGTGTCTTCTCTTGAGGCAAAGACGAACCCAAAATGGGAGAGGAAGAATTTTATATTCTATCTCCCGACACTAAATAAGAAGAATTTTATATTCTATCTTCAGCTAGAAAGGAGACTCGAGGTGGGATCTCCACCCCCAGAATCCGAAAAGATGAAACTAGGAGTGGGACCTCCACTCCGAGAATCGAAAATTTTGGATAATCCTAACTGTCAGAAGGTTTGATTACCGAACTAAAGGTGAATTTCTCGTTTATCGAGAGTGAATTGTTGTTTTGGTCTTTACTGTAGGAAGGTTTGACCAAGCAGGAGTTTGAGGTGATCCTAACTGTAGGAAGGTTTGATCACCCGATTTGAAAGTGGACCTCTCGTTCATGGAGGGAATCGAGAGGAGATTTTGGCTGTGGTCCTAACTGTAGGAAGGTTTGACCAGGTGACAGATCAAAATTCTAAGCATTACATCCGGACTCTAACTACGAAAGTGTTGAGTGCACGAACATAGCAGAAGTTTGAATAGATTAAACTTGATAGAATTTGGTGGTCCCACCGTCAATTAGTCTGATCGGTGGGGGATTTAGTGTTCATTACTTTGTTCATATTGATCGGGTTATCCCTAAGAATATTAACATTCTTCCGGGAACTTCCCGTTACACGAATTATCCACCCCCAGCTTTCTTGCAGAACTGAGTATAACGAGGAGTACGTTATCCTCAATCGCATGTTCGGGTTATCCTTAAGAATATATGATTCTCCAGGAATTTCCCGTCAAGATTGGGAAACAGTTTAGACTCATATACCTATTGGAGTATTAAGAAGCAGTTTATACTCGTATACTTGTCGGAGTCTTGAGAAGCAGTTTATACTTTTATACTTTTCGGAGTGTTGTTGAGTTATCCTTAAGAATATTTTTAGAAAAATACTCTGGAGTGGTGCCGTTCTCAACTGGCTTACCTTAGCGTTATGACGCCGGCTTCAACCAAGGTCTGAATGCTATTCTTGAGAGAAGCAATCCTTGGTGGGATGAAGAACCCTCCTGTGGTATGCACAGTACTTTGGATCCGTCGTGTTGTCAGCTTCCTCCTGATTTGTGATAGGTGGTAGCTTGATCTTGTTACTTTCAAGGAGGGATTCGAAGATGGCTGGAACGTCTTCGTTCTTGAAAGAGTACTCTTTTTGGAGTCTCGGACCCGAAGTCTTTTGCTGCCTTCGGGATTGCTGTTGTGACGTTTGATTAGCACCATCAGCAGCTGCAGGTGCCTTGCCCTTACCACGAGAGGCGAAGTTTGAGTTCAGCGGATTAACCGTCGGTCGGTTCCTCTCGGCCTTCTTCCTTCGGAGGAAGCGTTCCGCTTGTTCACCGCGCACCTTCAAGTCTTTCCAAGTGTCAGACGGTGCTGTTCCCATTGCTTCCAACACGTCCAATGCGCGGTTGTTGTGGCAAGTCTGGAGAATGAATTCCTCGGTGATGGGGTCCCGGCAGTTCATCGCCTTGTTCCGGAACCTTTTGACGAAGGTGTCGACCAACTCCCCGTCTTTTTGTTTTTCATCAAGAAACGTTCCGATAGATATTTCGGTGTCGTCGTCGAAGAAATTGGCGAGGAACTTAGTTTCCATGTCGTCCCAGCTGTTCACGCTTCCTGGCTTGAGGCGACGATACCAATCGAAGGCGGCTCCACGAAGAGTGCCAACGAAGGACCGTACCATCAGAGGTTCATTACCAGATATGATACCCAGGTACGATTTGAAGTAAATCAAATGCTGAGTGGGTGAACCATTCCCATCAAATGGCGTGAAGTTAATTAGACTAAACTTCGCCGGGTAGGGGATTGATTCCCATTCTCTTGGGTAGGGACAAGGAATGCCCGTCTTCTTCATCTCTTGAGCGGAAATCAACGTATTGATTTTGCTCTCGAGGTTTTTAATCTTCAAGCTTTCACCTGAGTCTTCGTTAGCATTCTCATTACTACCCCCTGCATTGACGGGAGGGTTATTAGCATTATGCACTTCATTCGCATTCGTGTCCTCATCTTCCTGATGAACCTGGTTACGACGACTTGGCTCGCCTTGCTGGTTCGTCAATGCTTGGATTTGTTGGTCATGCATTTCTCTCAT
>NW_017972478.1:69438-70554 GCF_001876935.1 Asparagus officinalis | reverse complement strand
TATGCCTTGGTTTTGGCGTTTCGGTGCTGAGCCTTTCGAACACTGAAATTCTCTCGGGGACTGCCTTGATGCAGTTGCACTCAGACAGTACCGCCCGAATGAGCTTTGAACAAGGGCACTGAGTTTCTAGCCTTCGAGGACTCCTCTTTCTGGCTTTGCTCGTACCCCAGCACGATAGTACAGCTCTTCCGTTTGAAAGTCGGAGCAACCTATCGTGTGTTGGCACGATTTCTCAGGTATAACGCAATCATCATCAGACGATAAAGTTTCATTCTGAGAGTGAATTACCTTCTTCGGACTTTCGAGAGTCACATGCCTCGAAACGCGCCTTTGTGGGCGTGAATTCTCAACGGGCTCCTGAACTTCGATGCGCAAAGTAGTGCGCTTGGGTGCCATGACTTCTTTGTCATGTTGAGGGTTGCGGCGACCCCTATCATGTTGATTCATTCGGGATTTTCTTAGTGGGCCCAAGCGTCCTTGAACTGGAGCCTTGCCTCGCTCATCGGGAAGTGGACCGAAGCGCTCCAAAACTGGCTTCTTCTTCCGGGATGATTCTGCGTGATCTTCCGGAGTAATTGTTGGAATCATCGGCGGTTTGGGTTGATTCGCCGGTGGTTGAACTTTTATTGGAGGCTGCTTTGGCCTCCATACTTAGCGGGTTGGTGATGGCTTTTTGGCCACTCTTTCTCCCTCCAATTTCTTGGCCTCCTGCACAAGAATTTTTGCTTGTGCGAGTAACGCGCGGCGTTTGTGAATCCGCTCTTCAAGTGTCGAACGGTTCCGTTTGACCCGGATCCATTCGTTCGTTGGCGGCTTGGAGGAGCCGCCATTCTTCAGTTGTTGAGGCTGTTTGCCTCCCCTGTTCTTCAGATCCGCGTTGTAGCGGACTCCGTCTGTAGACTCCATCGCCTTAGCGAATTGCCGCGCAAGGCGTTGACGTCGCCTCTGGCGGGCTCTCTTTGAGAGAGTCACAACGCCCTTAACAGTAGAGGCGTCGGCAAGAATAGGTTTGACCTCGTTGGAGGTCGGTGGAACTTTCTGCGCGACCACCAAAGTGGGAGCCGCCGCATACTCGGCGCTGCGCCCCCGTGGCCCGAATCATTCTCCCTCTTCTTC
>NW_017972478.1:0-69413 GCF_001876935.1 Asparagus officinalis | reverse complement strand
TCGCCAGATTGTTCGCAGGGAAAATTGCTTTCATTGAATTCATTGTTATCTCAAGTAATTGCTTTTTGGTTACAAAAGATCCGGTCTTTTTTAGATCCGGTTACAACGAAATCAAAGAAAAAGAAAAAGATTACAACTTTCCTTTCGAACGAATCACGAGCTCCTGTTTTGCGGTCGCTCGCTTTGTGGGTTCTTCATTTGCGCCGGGGTTTATCCGTGGACCACCGCGCGATCTATATCCGGTCGGATCTACGCAGTACGACGGGTATTATTTCACGAAGGAAATAATAGTCGGGGGGATTGGTTCACCAAGGAAACAATCGCCCAAATCTCAGGATCAAAGACCAAGCTTTGATCCGGAGTACGCCTGCGTAGATCTGAGATCCGGTCCTCTCGAACTCTTGCTTTATTTGGCGTTGACGATCGCCGAGCATCAGATCTAGATGAGCAAGTCCTCAAAGTCCTAAAGCTTCAATCTTTTTTAGATCTGAGTCTTGAATCCAGCAGAGCTTCGCCTCCAAAAATTCCAACATTTGAACAAATGAACCACATCTCCTATTTATAGCCTCTCTTCACTGTGCCCGGGCACAGATCTGGCCGGCCACCTATGGGTGGCTCGGCCACCGAGCCACCTAAAGGTGGCTCGGTTTTGGTTGAGTCCCTTAGGTGTTGTGGTTTTGTGCCATTTTGTCCGGTCTCGTGGTTGATTCAGACTCTGATTTGTTGATTTGATTTGGCAGTAGATCCGATTCCTGATTTGGCAGTAAATCCACTTCTGAGTTCGAGTCCGAAACTGATCTTGATTCGATCGTGATTCGTCCGAGTCTGCCCTTGGTTGGATGACTCGTTGACTCTTCGAACCCTTGGCTTGATTCCGCACGCGAGTGGATGTATTCCGTTGCTTGCGTGCGATTCGTTAACCTCGTCGCCTCGTTAATCCGCTTCGTTGCGTGTCACTTGGCTTCAGCGTTGTGGACTGACGCTCGTGTTTGGATATGTCGTCCGATGGTTCGTCGGTTTGTGCCGAGCTGTGCTAAGGGACCTATAAGCAATTTTATACGCCTACAGTCTGTAATCATGCTTGAATCAAAGGTTCATGTCTTCTTTATTTCCCAACTTTGTGCGTGTAAATTGGATTTTAAACACCTTACCGTTCATCTTTGCCATGAAAACGTATGGAATTTGGATTTTGTTGATCACACTCGTTGGTTTGGTACGTCAATCACAACCCATTTAGCAGACAAGTCTAAATGAAAAACCAAGTAGCTGTACTTAGTGTTAGGACTCATGTTTATGAGCCTACTTTCTAATCTAGTTTTGATAATTAACAAACAATTTATAATTGTGTTTTCCAGTATTTTTGTTTGCTCAATTATATCTGGGTTGAAAGGATTTGTGCCGTAGTGACGATATTTCGAATGAAGCCGACGCAATTCAAGTCCAAGATTCAAGATCAAGCTTCATGCTTAAGAGCTCAATTCTTATACACGTTATTTCTCGTTTTATCGTAATATAAGTGTTTTTTTTAGAAAATATCGAGTCTTTGGATTATTGACTTAACTATAATGTTTTATATCTTTTACAAAGTCCATTAATTCATTCAAAAGAATTTCCAAACGTGTTTGAAATCGTTCTGTCAAAATCAAGTGTTTAAACGAACTCGTATTCTTGAGATTTTCACTAACGGGAAATGATATTTCAAAAATTCTTCTTTAACATGTTTATATTCATGTATATAAATATTTTCCCAAGTTTCATATTTTTGGAATTTATTTGTTATTTTTAAACACACTTTGAAAATCAAGTTTACTGTGCATATATTGACTGTGCATGTTTTTCAGTCGACTGATAAATTGCTCTGCAATCATCAGTTTTGTTTCTGCTCAGTCGACTGATCTTTATCAGTCGACCGAAGTAGCCTATCAGTCGATCGATGATGATCATCAGTCTGGAGCTGCCAACAGTCATCTCATTAGTCGATCGATACTCACTATCAGTCGACCGATAACCTTGAAACAACTATATTATGTTCTTTCTCTTTGAGAGGCTATAAGTACCTCTCACCTCTCAATTGTTTTTAAAACCAGGTTTTAACTAAGTTTTCAAGAGTTTGTTTTCTCAGTTTTAAAGAGGTTTTCAAGTTTGTTTATGTGAAGATAGTTTCACAAGAGAAAGAATTCAATTTCAAGTTGAGGTTTTCATCCTCAACATCTTCATCTCTTGTTTGGAGAAGTTTTCTAAACTCTTCATCTAACTTTTTATTATTTTATTTCTCATATATTTATGCTAGATTGATTTGAGTTTAATTTATTTTTTTTATTGTTTCACACAACCATTGAGCTTAAGTATTTCACATATAGTATTATTGGGTTGTGGGTGTGATCATTGAGTGAGCTTTCATTTTCGTTCTCATTTGTATCAGAGAACAAAACCATTTATTTGAGCTTATAGTTGAGAACACGTTGTAATACATAAGGACATTTAGAAGAGTGATTGAGAGAAGAGCGAGGTCAATTCCAAGAGAAGTGACTTGGTTGTAAAAACCTAGGGAGAGGTAGTAATTTCAAGCTCTTGAAGAAGGTGACACGGGTGGGCTAACACTTAGAGAAGTGTATTGTGTGATTGTCAACGTGTGAGTTGTAAAAGTTTTCGGTGAAATTTAAAAACCGAATTGTGTAGCTTTTTGTGTTGATAGTGGAGAATCTCCTTGAGGGTGAGGAGTGGAGACATAGGTCGAGGGTTGACCGAATTTCGTGATCATATTGCTTGTTTGTGTTTAGCATTGATGCACTTTTCTTGTGTATATTTTCATATCGTTTTTTGTCTTATAGTTTATATCAGCTATTGTTTATTATATATCCTTGTGTACTATGTAGCACGGACACGGATCCGACACGGCCATTCGACACACCGACACGAGGCAAATCCTAAAAAATACATAGGATACGTGTGTTCGACACGTGTGTCGGACACGGACACGACACGACTTCATGTTATGCGTGTCCGTGCTTCATAGCTTGCATATATCACTTGTGTATATCATATTGCTAGGATATTATTAATAAGTTTTAATTTGGCATCTAAATCGGATTAGATTAGCAAATACCCTATTCACCCTTCTCTAGAGTACTTTCACTTAGTGATTAGAATTTAGTTGAAATGAATTTTGGCCTCTATGAAATTATTTGCCAGTGGGCGAAAACGAATAAAAATAGCCAAAAAATCATGTGTTATAGCTCATGAAATCATAAGCATTGACCTCCATAAATTTATTTGCTAGTGGGTTGAAAAAATAAAAAAAAAGTCAAAAATAAAAAAATGGCCAAACTGAGTTATACCTTATGAAATCGTGAATATTAGCATTCACGAACTTTTTTGCTAACGAGTCAATGACTAAAAATGATAAAAAATATTGAGTTCTAGCTCATGAAATCATGAATATTTGCCTCCTTGAAATTATTTGTCAGTGGGCCGAAACAACTGAAAGTGGCCAAAAATTATGGGTTATACCTTATGAAATTGTGAACTTTAGTATTCACTAAATTAATTGCCAATTGGTCAAAATGATTAAAAATGGTTGAAAATTATGAATTATAGTTGATGAAATCATGAAGTTTGGTTTCCATGAAATTATTTGCCAGTATATCAAAATGACTAAAATTAGCCAAAAATTGTGTTATAGCTTTTTAAATTATAAATATTGGCTTCCGTGAAAGTATTTGCAAGTGGGTTGATAACTACTTTACCTTCTGCATATTATGCTTTGGCAGTGGGAAATTTTCATGAAGTACAACCATTCATGCCAAGGTTTTAAGTTCCCTGCACCTACATGTTAAGTAAAAGCTATTAAAATTAATTTTCTATTTATTTGCTCTATCACCTTATATTTGCAATATGTCTGTAGTGACTAATGGAACGATGTAGAAATCTAGATCGGATTTCGGAGATGGACATTGCTGCACAGGTTGGAGAGTGATGTGCCCAAATCGAATGATTGCTAAACTAAGGTAAAGTCGTGGGCATATGCTTATACGGCTTGTATAAGGTACACGTTTTTCAATTTTCTTAGCCCGTTTCATTATAGTTATAATATTCTTCTACAGCTTCATACTTTCTTCAACTCCATTTTCATATTCTTGTTAATTGTTTTGAGACCTCCTCAAGGTTTGATTAGGAACTAGTTTACGCCCATCATTATTTTCTGATTATACATCCCCTGTCAAATATGATACTATGATAGTATATTTGTATATGGTACTGCTTAATCAGTGCAGCTAGGTAATGGGAGGGAGGGGTGCTGATCATTTAAAGTAGGTAGCTGCGAGTCTTTTGAGTTATAATATGTGGTTGATCTGGTTAGGCTGCATTTTTTTTCTTCAACTGGTCCATGGCTGTCGAACCGAATGCGATTTAGTTTTAATTGTTCAAGTTGGCTGCTACTGTTGCAATAATAATTTCTGTTTTCACAAGCTTAATTTGTGTTCTTGCTATGTTAAGTTCATGTCCGAAAGGGCTTGAAATTGCAGTTGCGATGATGACACAAGGAGGAAAGGTTGTAGTTTTGTTAGTGGAAGCTACCTGGCAGTACAATTAATGCGGTTACCAAGACGGGTAATGTACATAACTAACTAAATTAAATGGCCATGTGCTGAACATGTTTTGTTAAGTTTTAAATATCAGCTAATTGAATTTCCAAGACGGTCAAATTTGACAGACACGATTCTATTTTGCATATTCTAGTTCTTTTTTTGACAGTAAATTTGTATTTGATGAGTAATTGATTCTGGGCGGCTAGGTAGAAGGAATGAGTGATAAATATGATGAGTAATTGACTTTGAGCATTTGAAGTAGGTAGTTTATAGTCTTTTGAGTTATATAACATATGGCAGATTTGGTTATGCTGCATTTGTCGTGACTTGACTTCTGTGACTGATCAATCGTTGTTGAACTGAATACAATTCAGTTTAATTGCTCAAATTGGCTGCAGCTGTTGCTTTTTTTTGACATGCTTTTTATTCTTGATATGCTTACTTTAGGTACAAGAAGGGCCTGAAATCACTAATGGGACATCGACACTATCAGAAAAGGCTGTAATGTTTATGTACCTGACAGGATTTCCTTTGATGCTAATGGTAGAAAGCAGGGAAGAGGTTGAATTAGTTGCCTATAGGTTGAAACCATAAAAATGGTCAAAATTTATGGGTTATAGCTCATGAAATTGCAGGTTCTAACTTATGAAATCGTGAATTTTTGCTTTTGAGAAATTATTTGCTTACAGATCAAAACCACTACAATTAGCAAGAAATCAATGATTATAGCTTATGAAATTATGAATTTTTTTCCTTAAGGAAATTATTTGCTTATAGGTTGAAGGCACTAAAAATGGTCAAACTTTATGGGTTATATAGCTCATTGAATTCTGAATATTAGTCTTCGTGAAATTATTTAGAAACGGATCGTAACCACTTAATGCTCGGAAATCATGGTTTATAGCTTATGGTATCACGAGTTTTTGCTTTTGGGGAATTATTTGCCTATAGATTGAAATCACTAAAAATGGCCAACAATTGTGAGTTATAGCTCATGTAATCGTGAATTTTTACCTCTTGAAAATTATTTGCCTACATGTGAAAATCATTAAAAATAGCTGAAAAATTATGTATTATAGCTCATGAAATTGTAAGTTATGGCTCTTGAAACCCTCGGAAATAGCCAAAAATTATGGGTTATAGCTCATGAAATAGTGGATTTTGGTTTTCGAAAAATTATTTTCAATGAGTCAAAATCACTACAATGGACAAAAATTGTTGGTTATAGCACATGAAATTACGAATTTCGCCTTCCGGGAAATTAGTTACCTATAGGTTGAAATGATAAAAATGGTCAAAATTTATGGGTTATAGCTCGTGAAATCGTGTGTTACATCTTATGAAATCATGAATTTTAGCATTTGAGAAATTATTTGCTTACAGATCAATACCACTAAAATTAGCAAAAACTTATCGGTTACAGTTCATGAAATCATGAATTTTGACCTTTAAAAGATTATTGGCCAATATATTTGAGAAATTATTTGCTTACAGATCAATACCACTAAAATTAACAAAAACTTATCGGCTATTGTTCATGAAATCATGAATTTTGACCTTTAAAAGATTATTGGCCAATATTAGAAATGACAAAAAATAGTGGTTATCGTAAATTTTCGCTTCAAGGAAATTAATTACTAACTGGTCGAAACCACTAAAAATAATAAAAAATTATGAGTTAGAACTTATGAAATTGTGAATTTTTTCCTTCAAGAAATTATTTGCATATAGGTTGAAACCACGTAAAATGGTAAAAAATTATGGGTTATAACTAACTAAAATGTGAATTTTGGTCTTAGTGAAATTATTTCTTAACTACTCATAACCGCTTAATGGCCAAAAATCATGGCTTATAGCTTATGTTGTTGTGATTTTTTGATTTTAGGAAATTGTTTGCCAACAGATCGAGACCACTAAAAATAGCCAAAAATCGTGGGTTATATAACTCATGAAATCGTTAATATTTGCCTCCTGAAAAATATTTGCAAACATGTGAAAACCATTAAAATAGCCAAAAAATCATGGATTATACTCATGAAATTATGAATTATAGCACATGAAATTATTTGCCATTTGGTGGAAACCACTAAAAATAGCTAAAAAACATATGTTATTGTTCATGAAATAATGAATTTTGGTTTTCGAGAGATTATTTGCCAACGGCTCAAAACCACAAAAATGGCCAAAAATTGTGGGTCATAGCTTATGAAATTCTGAATTTTGGCCTTCCAAGAAATTTGTTGCTTATTGGTTAAAGTTATGGAAAATGGTTAAAATTTGTGGGTTATAGCTCATGAAATCATGGGTTATAGCTCATGAAATCGTGAATTTTACCTTTTGAGAAATTATTTACTTACAGATCAAACCACTAAAATTGTCAAAAAATCATTACCTGTAACTTATGAAATCATTAATTTTAACCTTCAAAACATAATGCCAGAAATGGTCAAAAATGTGGTTATTAACTCATGAAAATTTGAATTTTGGCTTCAAGTAAAATAATTGCCAATGAGTCAAAACCACTAAAAATGATAAAAGGTTACAGCTCATGAAATCGTGAATTTTTTCCTCCACGAAATTATTTGCTTATAGGTTGAAATCATTAAAAATGGTTAAAAATTATGGGTTATAGCTCATTAAGTTTTGAATTTTGGTTTCTGTTAAATTATTTGTAAACAAGTCGTAAGCACTTAATGGCCTTATAGGTTATGATGTCGTGAGTTTTCACTTTCGAAAAAATGTTTGCCTATAGACAAAACCATTACAAATGGGCAAAAATCAAGGATTATAGATCATGCAATCGTAAATTTTTTACCTCCCCCTACATTTCGATAGCATTAAAAAAACAGCCAATTAATCTTGGATATAGCTCGTGAAATTGTAAATTAAAGCAGAAGTAATTATTTGCCAATGAGTTGGAACATCTAAAAATAGATAAAAACATTTCATAAAATTGTAAATTTTGGCTTCCGATAGAATATTTGTCAATGGGTCAAAACAACTAAAATGACAAAAAATCGTGGGTTATAGCTCATGAAATTATAAAGTTTGGCTTTTCAGGAAAAATCGTGAATTGTAGCTCATGAAATTGTGAATTATAGCTCATGGAGTTATTTGCCAACGGGTTGAAACCCTTAAAAATAGCCAAAAATCGTGGGTTATAGCTCGTGAAATCGTGAATTTTGGCTTCTGAGAGATTATTTGCCAACAAGTCAAAACCTCAAAAATGAGCAAAAACCGTGGGTTTTAGCTCATGAATTTGTGTCTTTGGTTTTTCAGGAAATTAGTTGCCAACAGCTTGAAATCATAAAAATGGCCAAAATTCATGGATTATATCTCATGAAATCAATTTGACCTTCAAAAAATTATATGCAAACGCTAGAAATGACCAAAAATAGTGGTTATAACTCATGAACTTGTGAATTGTGGCTTGAAGGAAATTAATTGCTATCGGATCGAAACTACTAAAAATAGTCAAAAATCGTGAGTTCTAGCTCATGAAATCGTGAATTTTTTCCTTTGGGAAATTATTTGCTTATATGGTGAAACCATTAAAAATGGTCAAAAATTATGGGTTATAGTTCATTGAGTTGTGAATTTTAGTTTCCGTGAAATTATTTAGAAACAGGTCGTAACCACTTAATGACCAGAAATCAAGGCTTATTGCTTATGATGTCATGAGTTTTAGATTTTGGGAAGTTGTTTGCCTATAGATTGAAACCACTAAAAATGATCAAAAATCGTGGGTTATAGCTCATGAAATTGTGAATTATTGCCCCTCGAAAATTATTTACCTACATGTGGAAACCATTAATAATAGTAAAAAATTATGGATTATAGCTCGTGAAATTATTAACTATAGCTCATGAAATTATTTGCTATTGGGTTGAAACTACTAAAAATAGCTAAAAATCATTGGTTATAGCTCACGAAATTATGAATTTTAGCTTCCGAGAGATAATTTGCTAACGTGTCAAAATGACTAAAAGTTGTGGGCTCATGAAATTGTGAATTATAGCTCAAGTAATTAGTTGCCAACAGGTTCAAACCCCTAAAAAATAGCAAAAAATCGAGGGTTATAGCTTATGAAATCGTGAATTTCAGCTTCAAGTAGAATATTTGCCAACTGGTCAAAATCACTAAAATGATAAAAAATCGTGGGTTAAAACACATGAATGTGAATTTTGGCCTTCCAAGAAATTAGTTTCCAACGGGTTAAAACTACTAAAAAAAGCTAAAAACATTATAGTTTGTTAAATTGTGAATTTTAGTTTTCGGAAATTATTTGAAAACATGTCCTAATCACTTAATGGTGAGAAATCGTGGCTTATAGCTTATGCTAACGTGAGCTTTTCCTTTCGGGAAATTGTTTACCTACAAATCAAAACAACTTAAAATGGTCAAAAATCGTGGGTTATAACTCATGCATTCGTGAATTTTTGCCTCTCGAAAATTATTTACGTAGATGTGGAAACTATTAAAAATATCTAAAAATCGTTGATTGTAGCTCATGAAATTATGAATTATAACTCATGAATGTATTTGCTAACGGGTTGAAGCCATTAAAATTAGCCAAAAATTATAGATTATAGTTCATGAAATCGTGAATTTTAGCTTCCGAGAGATTATTTGCCAATAGATCGAAACTACAAAAATAACCAAAAATCGTGGGCAATTGGTCATGAAATTGTGAATTTTGACCTTCCGGGAAATTAGTTGCATATAGGTTGAAACTATAAAAATTGTCAAAATTTATGGTTTATTGCTCATGAAATCATGGGTTGCAATTTATGAAACCGTGAGTCTTAGCTTTCGAGAAATTATTTGCTTATTAATCAAAACCTCTAAATTGGGAAGAAATCGTTGGTTATCATCTTAGCTTTCGAGAAATTATTTGCTTATTAATCAAAACCTCTAAATTGGGAAGAAATCGTTGGTTATCGCTCATGAAATTGACAAAACCTCTAAATTGGGAAGAAATCGTTGGTTATCGCTCATGAAATTGAGAATTTTTTCCTTTAGAAAACTATTTGTCAACACAAGAAATAGCCAAAAACAGTGGTTATAAATCATGAAATCGTGAATTTTGGCTTCAAAGAAATTAATTGCCAATGGGTCGAAGCTACTAAAAATAGTAAATAATCGTGAGTTATAGCTCATGAAATTGTGAAATTTTTCTGCCAGGAAATTATTTGGTTATACGTTGAAATCACTAAAAATAGTCAAAAATTATGGGTTATAGCCCATTAAATTGTGAATTTTTATCTACTTAAAATTATTTAGAAACAAGTCATAACCACTTAACGGCCACAAAGCATGGCTTATAGCTTATGATGTCATGGGTTTTCACTTTCGAGAAATTGTTTGCTTACAGATCAAAACCACTAAAATGGCCAAAAAGTGCAGGTTATAACTCATGAAATCGTGAACTTTTGCCTTACGAAAAATATTTGCCTGTATGTGGAAACTAATCAAAATAGCATAAAAAAGTATGGATTAAAGCTCATGAAATTATGACTTATAGCTCATGTAATTATTTGCCAATGGGCTGAAACCACTAAAAATAGCTAAAAAAATTATGGGTTATAGCTTAAGAAATTGTGAATTTTAGCCTTCCGGGAAATTAGATGTGTATATGTTGAAGCTGTAAAAATGGTCAAAATTCACGAGTTATAACTCATGAAATTGTGAATTAAAGCTTATGAAATCATGAATTTTAGCTTTTGAGAAATTATTTACTTACAGATGGAAACCACTAAAATTAGCAAAAAATCGTTGGTTATAGCGCCTGAAATCATGAATTTTGGCCTTTTGAAAATTATTTGTTAATGCCGTAATTGGCTGAAAATAGTGGGTATAACTTATGAAATCATGAATTTTGGTTTCAAGGAAATTAGTTGCTAATGGGTCGAAACCACTAAAAAAAGGTCAAAAATCATGAGTTATAGCTCATGAAATCGTGAATTTTTACCTCTAGGAGATTAGTTGCCTATAGGCCAAAACCGCTAAAAATTGCCAAAATTATGGGTTATAGCTCATTAAATTGTGAATTTTGATCTCCGTAAAATTATTTAGAAACGAGTTGTTACCCCTTAATGGCTGGAAATAATGCCTTACAACTTATGATGTCGTGAGTTTTTTCTTTGGGGAAATGGTTTGCCCACGAATTGAAACCAGTAAAAACAGCAAAAAATCGTGTGTTATAGCTCATGAAATCGTGAAATTTTATCCCTAAAAAATTATTTTCTTACATGTGGAAACCGCTAAAAATAGCCGAAAGCCGTGGATTATAACTCATGAAATTGTGACTCAATTAATTATTTGCCAATGGGTTAAAACGGCCAAAGATAGCCAAAAATTGTGGGTTATGGATCATGAAATTGGGAATTTGGCTTCTAAGAGATTATTTACCAACAGTTCAAAACTACTGAAATAGCTCGAAATCATGGGTTATAGCCCATCAAATTGAAAGTTTTGGCCTTCCGAAAATTAGCTACGTATAATTTGAAGCCATAAAAAGGGTCAATAATAATGAGTTATAACTCTTGAAATTGTGCGTCACAGCTATGAAATCGTGAATTTTAGCTTTTGAGAAATTATTTGCTTACAGGTCAAAACCGCTAAAATTAGGAAAGAATCATTGATTATAGCTCATGAAATCACAAATTTTGACCCTCAGAAAATTATTTGCCAACACCAGAAATGGCTAAAAATAGTGGTTATAACTCATGAAATCGTGAATTTTGGCTTCAATGAAATTAATTATCAACGGGCCGAAACCACTAAAAATGCTATAAAAATTATGAGTTATAGCTCATGAAATCGTGGATGTTTTCCTCTAGGAAATTATTTGCTTATAGGTTGAAACCACTAAAAATGGTCAAAAATTATGGGATATGGCTCAATAAATTGTGAATTTTAGAATCCATGAAATTATTTAGAAATGGGTCATTACCAGTTAATGACCGAAAATTATGGCTTATAGCTTATGATGTCATGTGTTTTGGCTTTCAAGAAATTATTTGCCTGTAAATTCGAAATCACTAAAATTGGCAAAAAATCGTGGGATATAGTTAATAAAATCGTGAATTTTTGTCCTCCGAAAATTATTTGCCTGCATGTGGAAACTGCTAAAAAAATCCACAAAATCGTGGATTATGTGCTTGAAATTGTGACTTATTGCTCAAATAATTAGTTGCGAACGTGCTAAAACCCCCAAAAAAGCTGAAAATCATGGGTTATAGATCATGAAATTATGAATTTGTGCTTACGAAATATTATCTACAAACACGTCAAAACCAATAAAATAGCCAAAAAAATATTGGTTATAGCTCATGAAATTGTGAATTACGTCATTCCTACAAAATAACTTGCATATAGGTTGATACTATAAAAATAGCCAAAATTCATGTGTTATAGCTCAAGATATCATGGGTTACAACTTATGAAATCGTGAATTTTAGTTTTTGAGAAATTATTTGCTTACAGATCAAAACAACTAAAATTGGCTAAAAATTATTGGTTATAGCTCATGAAATCATGTGATTTTAGCCTTTAGAAAATTATTTACCAATGTTGGAAATGAACAAAAATTGTAGAGTTTTTGGGAAAATATTAGGGTTAGTTTCTCTCATTGAGAGACCCCTCTTTTATATTAATGCATTCTTACAACTAGATCCTTACAATATTGACTAATTCACTTAGTATCTAAATAACTCAACACTCCCCCTCAAGATGGGCGATAGATATCAACCATCCCTATCTTGTTACAAAAGATATCATACTCTCTAGAACCTAATCCTTTTGTTAAACAATCAGCTAACTGCTCTTCTGATTTCACATAGCTTAAAGTCAGAACTCCTCTATTCAGTTGCTCCTTGATAAAGAACCGATCAATCTCCACATGTTTGGTGCGATCATGCTGAACTGGATTGTTTGCAATATTAATCGCCGATTTGTTGTCACACCAAAGTTGTAAGGAGTCTCTTCTAAACAAGCGCAGCTTAGATAATATGTTTTTTCCCCACATCAACTCGCACAGACTAACTGTCATAGCTCTGTACTCGGCCTCAGCTGTAGACCTAGCCACAACATCTTGCTTCTTGCTACGCCAAGATACGAGATTGCCTCCAACAAATACACAGTAGCCTGTAGTGGATCTACGATCATCCATACAACCCGCCCAATCAGCATCACAATAGCCTTCAATTCTCAGATGTCCAAAACTCCTGAACCATAACCCCTTTCCTGGGCTTCCTTTAATATATCTAAGAATTCTGCGAACTGCCTCCATATGCTGCTCTCTGGGATCATGCATATATCTACTCACCACACTCACTGCATGAGTAATACCAGGTCTCGTATGGCATAGATATATAAGTCGTCCAACCAATCTTTGATATTGCTCTTTACTCACAGGGTCCCCACCCTCGGCACTCATCTTATGATTCTGCTCAATAGGAGTAGATGCAACTCTGCACCCCAACATCCCTGTCTCTGAGAGAAGATCCAGAGCATACTTCCGCTGAGAAAGCACTATATCCTTTCGCGACCTTGCAATTTCAATTCCGAGAAAGTACTTCAACTGCCCCAGATCTTTAACTTCAAATTCCTCTCCCAATTTCTTCTTCAACAGTAGGATTTCCTCAGTGTCATCTCCAGTGATTATAATATCATCAACATAGACCGCCAGGATAGTGATACGAGTTTTGGAGTGCCTGTAAAACACAGTATGATCACCATTGCACTGCTTGTACCCCATACCACAAACTGCCAACCTGAATCTATCAAACCATGCCCTCGGAGACTGTTTTAACCCATACAAAGACTTCTTCAACTTGCACACCTTCCCAGCTACTTGAGAAGTAGTGAAGCCTGGTGGAATCTCCATATATACCTCCTCTTGAAGATCTCCATGCAAAAAGGCATTCTTGACATCTAGCTGATGTAGTGGCCAATTAAAGTTGGCAGCACATGACACCAACACTCTAACAGTACTCATCTTTGCTACTGGAGCAAATGTCTCGTCATAGTCAATGCCGTATGTTTGGCTGTAGCCTTTAGCAACCAATCTGGCCTTGTATCTGTCGATCTTGCCCTCTGGAGTTTGCTTAACCGTATACACCCACTTACATCCAACAGCACGTTTCCCAGCTGGCAAAGGTACCAACTCCCATGTGCCATTCTTCTTCAAGGCCTGGAGTTCCTCGTGCATGGCATTCAACCACCTAGGATCTTGCTTAGCTACCTGCCAGTTGTTAGGTACAGGCACTGAATGCAACGATGCAATGAATGACTTATATGCAGGTGGAATGGATGCATATGAAATGTAATTCGCAATATCAGTATCCCAATTACCAAACTTAGCTGGAGGTTTTCCAGCATTGACTCTAGAGGTTCTGCGGGGCAAGACAGGAGTATCAGAGGTATCAGGGAAGGAATCGTTACCTATCGACTCAGGTGGAGGAGAAGAGCAAGGCACTGGAGAGGAGGGACTTGGGTCATCAACATTTGTGGGTACTGACACAGGCACGGGAGGCGGCTCATGCTGCTGTTTCTGTCTCCTCGTGTATACTCTCAGCTCCCCCTGACTTTGACTACCAACTCCTAAGTCACCACCACTACTCGGCGATGTACCATCACTACTCGGTGACTCAAGAGGACATGGAATCATCCCGACCACAATATCATTCTCATTCTCATTCTCATTCTCCCCCTCTCTACTAGCATCAGTAGAGCCATCTCCAAACAAGGAACTCAACTCCGTCTTCTTCCCATAAAAAGGTTCAAACTCCCGAAAAGTCACATCCATACTGACAAACAGCCTTCTTTCAGTGGGACACCAACACTTGTATCCTTTTTAACTTGATGAGTAGCCAACAAAGATACATTTAACTGCTTGCGGATCCAGTTTACTCACCATCAACCTGTGATCTCTCACATAACATGTGCATCCAAACACTCTTGGTGGAACAACAAAAACATTCGAGCCCAAAAGCATCTCACATGGTGTCTTCATCCCTAATACTCTTGATGGCATCCTGTTGATCAAATAAGCTGCTGTCATAACAGCCTCACTCCATAAAAACTTAGGCACATTCATTGTCAACATCAATGAGCGTGCCACTTCCAGTAGATGCCTGTTCTTACGCTCAGCCACCCCATTCTGAGCAGGGGTGTCTGGGCAGGTGGTTTGATGAACAATTCCCTGATTAGAGATGAAAGCTGCAAACTCCTTATTGACATACTCAGTCCCATTATCTGTTCGAAGAATCTTCACCTGCACTCCAAACTGTGTCTTCACATAAGCCGAGAAATCTTGAAAACATTTGTAAACCTCTGATTTCTGCTTCATCATGTATATCCAGGTCATACGTGAATAGCAATCAATGAAAGTAACAAACCATCTAAAACCACTGATAGAGGTAGTAGGACATGGTCCCCAAACATCAGAATGGACAAGTACAAATGGTTCACAACTTCGAAGACCAATCATTCTATAAGTAGAACGAGTATGTTTTCCAAGTTCACATGCATTACAAAATAACTCTTTTCTATCCACTTTCTTCATTAACTCAGGTTCTAATCTATTTAAACTCTCAAAAGATAAATGCCCTAACCGGCAATGTTGAAGCATCGCTTCTGCCTCTGGCCCTCCGCTAACAGCAGCAGCAATCATTGTTGTCTCCCTGTCCAAATACCAAAGACCATCACGTCTGATGCCAGTCCCAATCCTCCTCCCTGTTTCCTTCTCTTGAAAGACACACAAATCTCGATCAAATAACACGGTGCAATTTAATTGATCAATGAGAGAGCTAACTGAGAGTAAGTTAACTGGAAACGAAGGAACATGCAATACTGATGACAAGGTAACAGATGAAGTGCAATGGACCGAGCCAGTACCCCTGATGGGTTGGGATGTCCCATCAGCAGTCTGAACTGTCTCAGGATGCATATGCTTACTCGGATAATATAATGCAAACTCACTAGATGTTCCTGTGACATGCCTAGATGCACCTGAGTCTATGATTCAATCAACATGAGTTTTAGTGGATGCAAGTGCCTGAACCTGTGTACCTTTGTTCGCATGAGCATAACCAATAAAGTTACCAAAACATGTAGTGGTAGCCAGATCCTGGGTGACTTGTCCCTTGCCCTTCGAACTCTCAGCCTGAAGCTTGAACAGACGTAGTTCCTCCATCTCTGTTATTTCAGCTCCAGTCATCCCAGCAGTAGTCTGAGACTCGTCTGCCACAGCTAGGTGAGCAACTCCTTGGCCTACACCCTCCCTGCCTCTTCGACCTGCACGGCCACCAGTCTGACCACGTTCACCCCAGTTCCTTTCTCTGGGTGGCTTAGGGCACATCTGTCTCAGATGCCCTACCTCTCCGCAGTTGAAGCACTGCCTAGTCTCCCATTTGAATCCAATGTTATCCGGGTTGGATACCACCAGTGCAGACTTCTCCTCTGTAAGTCCACCTATCCCAGACTGTAGCCTGATACGGCTCTCCTCCTGTATCATGACCGAGACTGCCTTCTCCAGTGGTGGGATCTTCGTCTGGGCTAGTAACAATGCCGTCTTCTGCTCATACGCTAGAGCCAAACCTCGGAGAAACAACATGGTCCTCTTCTGCAAAGAGGCCTCGCGCTCCTTGCACTCTGGGTCCTTGCAACTCGCTAGGGGCGAGAAGTGATCGTGATCGAGCCACAAGCGCTCCAGCTCTGTGGCGTACTCCTGTACAGTCCTCTCTCCCTGGACTATAGCGCTGATCTCCTTCTCGATCTGGAATACCCTCAGGTTATTCAACTTCTTGATGATCTCCTCCATCGGATTTTTTTCAGTCTTCGTCATCGATCCAACTTGTATTCTTGTGGTGCGCAACGAAAAAATCCGGCAGCACTTCGACAGCACAACAAGAGAGATAGATCAATAATAATTCCTGTTTCACCAAGGAAACAAGAACCAAAAGCAAGATATCTCAACAAAGTGAGGTATCAGCTCTTCTCTCATCAGTTCTAGGACTGACCTGTCGAGGGAACCTAAATAAGCTATTACAATTCGAGAGAAGAAGAAAGAATCATTTAATACAGATTACACATCCCTCTTTTTTTTTCCTTAGATCTAATCAGCAACAGTTACACATCCCTCTCTTTTTTTTCCTTTTTTTTCTTTTTTTTCTTAGATCTAATCAGCAACAGTTAGACATCCCTCTCTTTTTTCTTTTTTTCCTTTTCTTTTTTTTCTGGATCTAATCAGCTCATCTCCTCTTCCCCAAGAAAACAGCAACAATCCCCAAATCTCAATAAACACAGCACTCCTCTTCAAACTAAGATAACTTTTTTTTCAAGAAAATAAAAAAGCCCTAAAAGATACCGAACCTAAAAATCAGATCTTCAGCTCGTCAAATTGAGAGCACGAGCTTGGCCTTCTTCGACACGAGCTTGGCCCCATCGTTCTCCTTGGTCTCCTTCTCAGCGGTCTTCGACACGAGGAAATTGTGAATTACGTCATTCCTATAAATAACTTGCATATAGGTTGATACTATAAAAATAGCCAAAATTCATGTGTTATAGCTCAAGATATCGTGGGTTACAACTTATGAAATTATGAATTTTAGCTTTTGAGAAATTATTTGCTTACAGATCAAAACAACTAAAATTGGCTAAAAATTATTGGTTATAGCTCATGAAATCATGTGATTTTAGCCTTTAGAAAATTATTTACCAACGTTAGAAATGAACAAAAATAGTGGTCAAAACTTATGAAATCATGAATTTGACCTTCAGAAAATTATTTGCCAATGCTAGAAATGGCCAAAAATAGTGGTTATAACTCATAAAATCGTGAATTTTGGCTTCGAGGAAAGTAATTGTCAACAGGTCAAAACCACTGACAATAGCAAAAAATCTTTAGTTATATCTCACGAAATCGTGAATTTTTCCTCCAGAAAATCATTTGCTTGTTGGCTTAAACCACTAAAAATGGTCAAAAATTATGAGTTATAGCTCATTAAATTGTAAATTTTGGTTTCTATGAAATTATTTAGAAATGGGTCATAACCACTTAATGCTGGAAATCATGGCTTATATCTTATTTTCACTTCAAAAAATTGTTTGCCTACAGATCGAAGCCACTAAAATGTCCAAAAATCGCTAGTTATAGCTCATAAAATCATGAAGTTTTGCCTCCTGAAAATTATTACCCACGTGAAAATCATTGAAAATAGACAAAAATTGTGGATTATAGTTCATGAAATTATGAATTATAGCTCAAGTAATTATTTGTTAGTAGGTTGGAACCCCTAACAATAGCCAAAAATGGTGGGCTATAACTCATGAAATCGTAAATTGTCTCGGTAGATTATTTGCCAACGGGTCAAGACCACTAAAATTGCCAAAAAATCGTAGGTAGCCTTTGAAATTGTGTATTTTTACCTTTTAGGAAATTAGTTGCCTATAGGTTGAAACCATAAAAATGGTCAAAATTCATGGGTTATAGCTCATGAATTTTAGCTTTTGAGAGATTATTTGCTTACAGATCGAAACTACTAAAATTGTTTGTTATGTACTGTGACGCCCTTGGTTTCACACAATGCTGTAGTCCAAGGTGAACCTATGGATGTCAAACATGTCATGCACCCACACAGTGCAACAACACGTTTTACCATCACAGTAATATCTCTCTAGTGGAATCAATAATAAACAAGTATAGGTACAAAGCAGAAAAAATAAGATAGTAATGCAGTAAACATGATAAAGGAAATGAGAGAATCTAATAATAATGTAATCATATTCCAACTGAATAAAATAAAATACAACTGACAAACTGAAACCAATATGAAGTGCCTCAATACATAGAGTCAAATAAAATAGTACTAATGCCTTCAGTTTTTCCAAAATGAAATACAACTCTAAATGTCTGAAAGAAAATCATAACTACTGTGGAGCTCTAAATAACTACTAATAATAAATAATGACGGAAGCTAATCCGAAACTCCATCAACATGCGACTCTCCGTGCGTCCGACTCATTACCTGAAATAAGGGGAAACAACGAGCGTCAAAGCGCTAGCGAGATCATCTCCACAGCCCCCAGTGGGAGGGGGTTAGAAGTATATATGAAAATATAAGTTAGTACATATAGATATAAATTCATACATCCTAAACTAAGACGGGTAAGGTTGTAGTTCTGTTAGTGGAAGCTACCTGGCAGTACTATGCGGTTACCAAGAGGGGTAATGTAGAGTCAATTGGAATGTAAAAAGTTTGAGAATAGATACATAACTAACCAAATTAAATGGCCATGTGCTGAACATGTTTTGTTAAGTTTTAAATATCAGCTAATTGAATTTCCAAGACGGTCAAATTTGACAGACACGATTCTATTTTGCATATTCTAGTTCTTTTTTTGACAGTAAATTTGTATTTGATGAGTAATTGATTCTGGGCGGCTAGGTAGAAGGAATGAGTGATAAATATGATGAGTAATTGACTCTGAGCATTTGAAGTACGTAGTTTATAGTCTTTTTGAGTTATATAACATATGGCAGATTTGGTTATGCTGCATTTGTCGTGACTTGACTTCTGTGACTGATCAATCGTTGTTGAACTGAATACAATTCAGTTTAATTGCTCAAATTGGCTGCAACTGTTGCTTTTTTTTTTTTGACATGCTTTTTATTCTTGATATGCTTACTTTAGGTACAAGAAGGGCCTGAAATCACTAATGGGACATCGACACTATCAGAAAAGGCTGTAATGTTTATGTACCTGACAGGATTTCCTTTGATGCTAATGGTAGAAAGCAGGGAAGAGGTTGAATTAGTTGCCTATAGGTTGAAACCATAAAAATGGTCAAAATTTATGGGTTATAGCTCATGAAATTGCAGGTTCTAACTTATGAAATCGTGAATTTTTGCTTTTGAGAAATTATTTGCTTACAGATCAAAACCACTACAATTAGCAAGAAATCAATGATTATAGCTTATGAAATTATGAATTTTTTTCCTTAAGGAAATTATTTGCTTATAGGTTGAAGGCACTAAAAATGGTCAAACATTATGGGTTATATAGCTCATTGAATTCTGAATATTAGTCTTTGTGAAATTATTTGGAAACGGATCGTAACCACTTAATGCTCGGAAATCATGGTTTATAGCTTATGGTATCATGAATTTTCGCATTTGGGGAATTATTTGCCTATAGATTGAAATCACTAAAAATGACCAAAATTTGTGAGTTATAGCTCATGTAATCGTGAATTTTTACCTCCTGAAAATTATTTGCCTACATGTAAAAATCATTAAAAATAGCTGAAAAATTATGTATTATAGCTCATAAAATTATGAGTTATGGCTCTTGAAACCCCTAGAATAACCAAAAATTATGGGTTATAGCTCATGAAATAGTAAATTTTGGCTTCCGAAAAATTATTTTCAATGGGTCAAAATCACTACAACGGACAAAAATCGTTGGTTATAGCACATGAAATTGCGAATTTCGCCTTCCGGGAAATTAGTTACCTATAGCTTGAAATGATAAAAATGATCAAAATTTATGGGTTATAGCTCGTGAAATCGTGCGTTACATCTTATGAAATCATGAATTTTAGCATTTGAGAAATTATTTGCTTATAGATAAAAACTTATCGGTTACAGTTCATGAAATCATGAATTTTGACCTTTAAAAGATTATTGGCCAATATATTTGAGAAATTATTTGCTTACAGATCAATACCACTAAAATTAACAAAAACTTATCGGTTACAGTTCATGAAATCATGAATTTTGACCTTTAAAAAATTATTGGCCAATATTAGAAATGACAAAAAATAGTGGTTATAACTCATCGTAAATTGAGTGTTGTAACTTATGAAATAGTAGTTATAATGGTAGAAAGAAGGGAAGAGGTTGAATTAGTTGCCTATAGGTTGAAACCATAAAAATGGTCAAAATTTATGGGTTATAGCTTATGAAATTGAGTGTTGTAACTTATGAAATCGTGAATTTTTGCTTTTGAGAAATTATTTGCTTACAGATCAAAACCACTACAATTAGCAAGAAATTAATGGTTATAGCTCATGAAATTATGAATTTTTTCCCCAAGGAAATTATTTGCTTATAGGTTGAAGGCACTAAAAATGGTCAAACATTATGGGTTATATAGCTCATTGAATTCTGAATGTTAGTCTTCGTGAAATTATTTGGAAACGGATCGTAACCACTTAATGCTCGGAAATCATGGTTTATAGCTTATGGTATCATGAATTTTCGCTTTTGGGGAATTATTTGCCTATAGATTGAAATAACTAAAAATGACCAAAAATTGTGAGTTATAACTCATGTAACGTGAATTTTTATCTCCTGAAAATTATTTGCCTACATGTAAAAATCATTAAAAATAGCTGAAAATTTATGTATTATAGCTCATAAAATTATGAGTTATGGCTCTTGAAACACCCGGAAATAGCCAAAATTTATGGGTTATAGCTTATGAAATAGCAAATTTTGGCTTACGAAAAATTATTTTCAATGGGTCAAAATCACTACAAAGGACAAAAATCGTTGGTTATAGCACATGAAATTGCGAATTTCGCCTTCCGGGAAATTAGTTACCTATAGGTTGAAATGATAAAAATGGTCAAAATTTATGGGTTATAGCTCGTGAAATCGTGCGTTACATCTTATGAAATCATGAATTTTAGCATTTGAGAAATTATTTGCTTATAGATCAATACCACTAAAATTAGCAAAAACTAATCGGTTACGGTTCATGAAATCATGAATTTTGACCTTTAAAAGATTATTGACCAATATATTTGAGAAATTATTTGCTTACATATCAATACAACTAAAATTAACAAAAACTTAACGGTTACAGTTCATGAAATCATGAATTTTGACCTTTAAAAGATTATTGGCCAATATTAGAAATGACAAAAAATAGTGGCTATAACTCATCGTAAATTTTCGCTTCAAGGAAATTAATTACTAACTGGTCGAAACCACTAAAAATAATAAAAAATCATGAGTTAAAGCTTATGAAATTGTGAATTTTTTTCCTTCAAGAAATTATTTGCCTATAGGTTGAAACCACGTAAAATGGTAAAAAATTATGGGTTATAACTAACTAAATTGTGAATTTTGGTCTTAGTGAAATTATTTCGAAACGGCTCATAACCGCTTAATGGCCAAAAATCATGGCTTATAGCTTATGGTGTTGTGATTTTTCGCTTTTAGGAAATTGTTTGTCAACAGATCGAGACCACTAAAAATGGTCAAAAATCGTTGGTTATAACTCTTGGAATAGTTAATATTTGCCTCATCAAAAATATTTGCAAACATGTGAAAACCATTAAAATAGCCAAAAAATCATGGATTATACTCATGAAATTATAACTTATAGCTCATGAAATTATTTGCCATTGTGTGGAAACCACTAAAAATAGCTAACAAACATATGTTGTTGTTCATGAAATCATGAATTTTGGCTTTCGAGAATTTTATGAAATCATGGTTATAGCTCATGAAATCATAGGTATAGTTTATGAAATCGTGAATTTTACCTTTTGAGAAATTATTTACTTGCAGATCAAACCACTAAAATTGTCAAAAAATCATTACCTGTAACTTATGAAATCATGAATTTTAACCTTCAAAACATAATGCTAGAAATGGTCAAAAATGTGGTTATAACTCATGAAAATTTGAATTTTGGCTTCAAGTAAAATAATTGCCAATGAGTCAAAACCACTAAAAATGATAAAATATTATAGCTCATGAAATTGTGAATTTTTTCCTCCACGAAATTATTTGCTTATACGTTGAAATAATTAAAAATGGTTAAAAATTATGGGTTATAGCTCATTAAGTTTTGAATTTTGGTTTCTGTTAAATTATTTGGAAACAAGTCGTAAGCACTTAATGGCCAGAAATCATGGCTTATAGGTTATGTTTCTGTTAAATTATTTGGAAACAAGTCGTAAGCACTTAATGGCCAGAAATCATGGCTTATAGGTTATAATGTCGTGAGTTTTCACTTTCGAAAAAATGTTTGCCTATAGACAAAACCATTAAAAATGACCAAAAATCAAGGATTATAGATCATGCAATCGTGAATTTTTTACCTCCGCTTACATTTGGATAGCATTAAAAAAAAACAGCCAATAAATCTTGGATATAGCTCGTGAAATTGTAAATTAAAACAGAAGTAATTATTTGCCAATGGGTTGGAACATCTAAAATGGATATAGCTCGTGAAATTGTAAATTAAAACAGAAGTAATTATTTGCCAATGGGTTGGAACATCTAAAATAGATAAAAATATTTCATGAAATCGTAAATTTTGGGTTCCAATAGAATATTTGTCAATGGGTCAAAATAACTAAAATGACCAAAAATTATGGGTTATAGCTCATGAAATTATAAAGTTTGGCTTTTCAGGAAAAATCGTGAATTATAGCTCATGAAATTGTGAATTATAGCTCATGGAATCATTTGCCAACGGGTTGAAACCCTTAAAAATAGCAAAAAATCGTGGGTTATAGCTCGTGAAATCGTGAATTTTGGCTTCTGAGAGATTATTTGCCAACAAGTCAAAACCTCCAAAATGAGCAAAAACCGTGGGTGTTAGATCATGAATTTGTGTATTTGGTCTTTCGGGAAATTAGTTGCCTACAGTTTGAAATCATAAAAATGGTCAAAATTCATGGATTATATCTCATGAAATCAATTTGACCTTCAAAAAATTATATGCAAACGCTAGAAATGGCCAAAAATAGTGGTTATAACTCATGAACTTGTGAATTGTGGCTTGAAGGAAATTAATTGCTATCGGGTCGAAACTACTAAAAATAGTCAAAAATCGTGAGTTCTAGCTCATGAAATCGTGAATTTTTTCCTTTGGGAAATTATTTGCTTATATGGTGAAACCATTAAAAATGGTCAGAAATTATGGGTTATAGTTCATTGAGTTGTGAATTTTAGTTTCCGTGAAATTATTTAGAAACGGGTTGTAACCACTTAATGACCAGAAATCAAGGCTTATTGCTTATGATGTCATGAGTTTTAGATTTTGGGAAGTTGTTTGCCTATAGATTGAAACCACTAAAAATAATCAAAAATCGTGGGTTATAGCTCATGAAATTGTGAATTTTTGCCCCTCGATGTGGAAGCCATTAAAAATAGCCAAAAATTATGGATTATAGCTCGTGGAATTATTAACTATAGCTCATAAAATTATTTGCTATTGGGTTGAAACTACTAAAAATAGCTAAAAATCATTGGTTATAGCTCACGAAATTGTGAATTTTAGCTTCCGAGAGATAATTTGTCAATGTGTCAAAATGACTAAAAGTTGTGGGCTCATGAAATTGTGAATTATAGCTCAAGTAATTAGTTGCCAACAGCTTCAAACCCCTAAAAAATAGCAAAAAATAGAGGGTTATAGCTTATGAAATCGTGAATTTCAGCTTCAAGTAGAATATTTGCTAACTGGTCAAAATCACTAAAATGATCAAAAATCGTGGGTTAAAACACATGAATGTGAATTTTGGCCTTCCAGGAAATTAGTTTCCAATGGGTTAAAACTACTAAAAAAAGCTAAAAACATTATAGTTTGTTAAATTGTGAATTTTAGTTTTCGAAAATTATTTGAAAACATGTCCTAATCACTTAATGGTGAGAAATCATGGCTTATAGCTTATGCTAACGCGAGCTTTTGCAATTTCCAAACGCGTCAAATTGACAGACACGATTCGTTTTGCATATTCTAGTTCTTTTTTTGACAGAAATCTTTATTGATGAGTAATTGATTCTGGGGCGCTATGCGGTAAGGAATGAGTGAAAATATGATAGTAATTGACTCTGAGCATTTGAAGATACGTATTTATAGTTTTTTGAGTTATATAACATATGGCAGATTTGTTATGCTGCACTGCGTGAACTTGACTTCGTGACTGATCAAATCGTGCTTGAACTGAATACAATTCAGTTTCAATTGCTCAAATTCGCTGCAACTGTTGCTTTTTTTTTTTTACCATGCTTTTTAGTTGCTGATATGGCTTACTTAGTACAAAGAGGCCTGAAATCACTAATGGACATCGACACTATCAAGAAAGCTGTAATGTTTATGTTTACCTGACAGGATTTCCTTTGATGCTAATGTTAGAAAGCAGGGAAGAGGTTGAATTAGTTGCCTATAGGGTTGAAACCATAAAAATGCGTCAAATTATGGTTATAGCTCCATGAAATTGCCAGGTCTAAGCTTATGAAATCCGTGAATTTTGTCTTTGAAAATTATTTGCTTACAGATCAAAACCACTTAAATTAGAAATCAATGATTATAGCTTATGAAAATTATGAATTTTTTTCCTTCAAGGAAATTATTTGCTTTAGGTTAGGCCATAAAAATGGCAAACAAATTATGGCGGTTTTAATATTAGCTCATGAATTCTGAATATTAGTCTTCTGTGAAATTATTGGCAACGGACCTAACCACTTAATGCTCGAGAATCATGGTTTATGAGGTTTATGGTATCGATGAATTTTCGCATTTGGGGAATTATTGACTAGTAGATGTGATAATCCACTAAAAATGACCAAAATTTGTGAGTGATAGCTTCATGTATCCGTGATTTTTACCTCCTGAAATCAATATTTGCCACATGTAAAATCATTAAAATATGCTGAAATTATGTATTATAGCTCATTAAAATATGAGTTATGGCTCTTGAACCCTAGATAACACAAAATTATGGGTTATAGCTCATGAAATAGTTAATTTTCGGCTTCCGAAAAAATTATTTCATGGCGTCAAAATCACTACAACGGACAAAAAATCTGGTATGCTATTGCAAGAAATTTCCCGGAATCGCCTCGGGAAACTTAGTTACATAGCTTTGAAATGATAAATATGATCAAAATTTATGGTTATAGCTCCGCTGTAAATCCGTGGTTACATCCTTATAGAATCAGAATTTAGCATTTGAGAAATTATTTGCTTATAGATATAAATTATCGGTTACAGTCGTCTGAATCAGAAATTGTTGACCTTTAAAAGATTATTGGGCCAATATATTTGAGAAATATTTGCTTACACGATCTAATACCATAAAATTAACAAAAACTATCGAGTTACAGTTCAGTGAAATCATGATTTTGACCTTAAAAAATTATTTGGCCAATATTAAACATTGACAAAAATTAGTGGTATATAACTCATCCGTAAATTGAGGTTGTAACTTATGAAATAGTTTTATAATTGTAGAAAGAAGCGGAAAGGTTGAATAGTGCCTATAGGTCTGAAACCATAAAAATGGTCAAAATTGTATTGGGTATAGCTTATGAAATTGCAGTGTTGTAACTTATGGAAATCTGTGAATTTTGTGCTTTGAGAAATTATTTCTTACAGATCAAAAACCACTACAGATTAGCCAAAAATTACATGGTTATAGCTCATGAAATTGAGAATTTTTCCCAAGCGAATTATTGTTACATAGGGTGAACCGCACTAAAAATGTCAAACATTATGGTTATATAGCTCATTGAATTGCTGAATGTTTCAGGTTTTCGTGAAATTTATTGGACGGATCGTAACCACTTAATCTCGCTCGAATCGTATGTTTATAGCTTATGGTATCTGAATTTTCGCTTTGGGGAATTATTTGCTATAGATGAATAACTAATAATGACCAAAAATTGTGAGTTGATAACTATTTAACTGTGATTTTATCTCTGAAATATATTTGTACATGTAAGAATCATTAAAAGCTGAAAATTTTGTTTATAGCTCATAAATCTATGAGTTATGGCTCTTGAAACACCCGGAATAGCCAAAAATTATGGGTTATAGCTTATGAAATAGCAAATTGCGCTTACGAAAATTATTTCAATGGGTTCAAATCACTACAAAGACAAAAATCGTTGGTCTATGCCACATGAAATGCGAATTTCGCCTTCGGAATTATTACCATAGTGTTGAAATGATAAAATTGGTCAAAATTTAGGGGTTACTAGCCACTGAAAAATCGCTGACGTTACACTTCATGAAATCTCATTGAATTTTAGCATTTGAGAAATTATTTGCTTATAGACAATACCACTAAATTAGCCAAAACTAATCGGTTACCGCCGTCATAAATCTAATGAATTTAGACCTTTAAACAAGACTTATTACAATATATGAAAATTATTGCTACATATTCAAATACAACATTAAATTAAACAAAAACTTAACGTTACAGTTCATGAAATCATAATTTTGACCTTAATAAGATTATTGGCCAAGTTAGAAATGACAAAAAATAGTGCTATAACTGCATCGAGTAATTTTCGCTTCAAAGGAAATTAATTACTAACTTGTCGAAAACCAAACCTAAAAATGAAAAAAAATATCATGAGTTAAAGCTGATAAATTGTGTATTGGTGGGTGTGTTCGTGTTTGATTCCTTCAAAGAATTATTGCCTATCAGTTGAAACCACGTAAAATGTAAAAATTATGGTATAACAAACTAAATTGTGAATTTTGCGTCTTAGTGAAATCTATTTCGAAACGGCTCATAATCCCTTAATGGCCAAAAATCAATGCTTTATGAGCTTAGGTGTCTTGTAGTTTTCGCTTTAGGAAATGTTTGCACAGTCGAGACCACTAAAAAGTCAAAAATCGTTGGTTAATAACTCTCTGAATGTAATATTGCCTCATCGAAAATATTTGCAAACATTGTGAAACCTCATTAAACATAGCCCCAAAAATCATCTATTATACTCATGAAATATGAACTATAGCTCATGAATTATTGCCATTGCTGTGCCGAACCACTAAAAATACTAACCAAACATGTATGTTGTTGGTCATTTGAAATCATGGAATTTTGGCTTTCGAGAATTTATGAAATCATGGTTATAGCTCATAAATCACTATGTATAGTTATTGAAATCTGTGAATTTTTACCTGTTGCAGAAACATTATTTACTTGGCAGATCAACCACTAAATTGTCAAAAATCATAATACCTGTAAACTTATGAAATCATGAATTTTAACCTTTCAAAACATAATGCTAGAAATTGGTCAAAAATGTGGTTATAACTCAAGTGAAAATTTGAATGTGCTTCAAGTATTAAAATAATTGCCAATGAGTCACAAACACTAAAAAATGATTAAAATATATATAGTCATGAAATTTGCGAATTTTCCTCCACGAAATTATTTGTATTACTTGAAATAATTAAAAATGGATTAAAATTAGGCCGTTATAGCTCATTAATTGTTTGAATTTTGGTTTCTGTTAAATATATTTGGAAAAAGTCTAACGCACTAATTGGCCAGCAAATCATGGCTTATAGGTATAATGTCATTGTGGTTTTCGACTTTCGAATAAAATGTTTGCCTATAGACAAAACCATTAAAATGACCAAAAATCAAGGATATAAGATCATCATCCGTGAATTTTTTACTCCGCTTACATTTGGATGCATTAAAAAAAACAGCCAATAAATCTCGTGAGTTTTTCCTTTGGGGAAATGGTTTGCCCACAAATTGAAACCAGTAAAAATAGCCAAAAATTATGGGTTATAGCTCATGAGATCGTGAATTTTTATCCCTCAAAAATTATTTGCTTACATGTGGAAACCGCTAAAAATAGCCAAAAGCCGTGGATTATAACTCATGAAATTGTGACTCAATTAATTATTTGCCAATGGATTAAAATGGCCAAAGATAGCCAAAAATTGTGGGTTATGGATCATGAAATTGGGAATTTGGCTTCTAAGAGATTATTTACCAACAGTTCAAAACTACTAAAATGGCTCGAAATCATAGGTTATAGCCCATCAAATTGAAAGTTTTGGCCTTCCGAAAATTAGCTACGTATAGTTTGAAGCCATAAAAATGATCAATAATAATGAGTTATAACTCATGAAAATGTGCGTCACAGCTATGAAATCGTGAATTTTAGCTTTTGAGAAATTATTTGCTTATAGGTCAAAACCACTAAAATTAGGAAAGAATCATTGGTTATAGCTCATGAAATCACAAATTTTGACCCTCAGAAAATTATTTGCCAACACCAGAAATGGCTAAAAATAGTGGTTATAACTCATGAAATCGTGAATTTTGGCTTCAATGAAATTAATTATCAACGGGACGAATCCACTAAAAATGCTATAAAAATTATGAGTTATAGCTCATTAATTCGTGGATGTTTTCCTCTAGGAAATTATTTGCTTATAGGTTGAAACCACTAAAAATGGTAAAAAATTATGGGATATAGCTCAATAAATTGTAAATTTTAGAATCCATGAAATTATTTAGAAATGGGTCATTACCAGTTAATGACCGAAAATTATGGCTTATAGCTTATGATGTCATGTGTTTTGGCTTTCAAGAAATTGTTTGCCTGTAAATTCGAAATCACTAAAAATGGCAAAAAATCGTGGGATATAGTTAATAAAATCGTTAATTTGTCCTCCGAAAATTATTTGCCTGCATGTGAAAACTGCTAAAAATATCCACAAAATCGTGGATTATGTTCTTGAAATTGTGACTTATAGCTCAAATAATTAGCTGCGAACGTGCTAAAACCCCCTAAAAAACTGAAAATCATGGGTTATAGATCATGAAATTATGAATTTGTGCTTACGAAAGATTATCTACAAACACGTCAAAACCAATAAAATAGCAAAAAAAATATTGGTTATAGCTCATGAAATTGTGAATTACGTCATTCCTATAAATAACTTGCATATAGGTTGATACTATAAAAATAGCCAAAATTCATGTGTTATAGCTCAAGATATCGTGGGTTACAACTTATGAAATTATGAATTTTAGCTTTTGAGAAATTATTTGCTTACAGATCAAAACAACTAAAATTGGCTAAAAATTATTGGTTATAGCTCATGAAATCATGTGATTTTAGCCTTTAGAAAATTATTTACCAACGTTAGAAATGAACAAAAATAGTGGTCAAAACTTATGAAATCATGAATTTGACCTTCAGAAAATTATTTGCCAATGCTAGAAATGGCCAAAAATAGTGGTTATAACTCATAAAATCGTGAATTTTGGCTTCGAGGAAAGTAATTGTCAACAGGTCAAAACCACTAACAATAGCAAAAAATCGTAAGTTATATCTCACGAAATCATGAATTTTTCCTCCAGAAAATCATTTGCTTGTTGGTTTAAACCACTAAAAATGGTCAAAAATTATGAGTTATAGCTCATTAAATTGTAAATTTTGGTTTCTATGAAATTATTTAGAAATGGGTCATAACCACTTAATGTTGGAAATCATGACTTATATCTTCTTATGTCGTGAGTTTTCACTTTCAGAAAATTGTTTGCCTACAGATCAAAGCCACTAAAATGTCCAAAAATCGCTGGTTATAGCTCATAAAATCATGAATTTTTGCCTCCTGAAAATTATTTATCCACGTGAAAATCATTGAAAATAAACAAAAATTGTGGATTATAGTTCATGAACTTATGAATTATAGCTCAAGTAATTATTTGCTAATAGATTGGAACCCCTAACAATAACCAAAAATGGTGGGCTATAACTCATGAAATCGTAAATTTTCTCTCAGTAGATTATTTGCCAACGGGTCAATACCACTAAAATTGCCAAAAAATCGTAGGTTATAGCCTTTGAAATTGTGAATTTTTACCTTTTAGGAAATTAGTTGCCTATAGGTTGAAACCATAAAAATGGTCAAAATTCATGGGTTATAGCTCATGAATTTTAGCTTTTGAGAGATTATTTGCTGGTTATGTATTGTGACGTCTCTGGTTTCACACAATGCTGTAGTCCAAGGCGAACCTATGGATGTCAAACATGCTATGCACCCACACAGTGCAACAACACGTTTCACCATCACAGTAATATCTCTCTAGTGGAATCAATAATAAACAAGTATAGGCACAAAGCAGATAAAATAAGATAGTAATGCGGTAAACATGATAAAGGAAATGAGTGAATCCAATAATAATATAATCATATTCCAATTGAATAAATAAAATGCAACTGACAAACTGAAAACAATGTGAAGTGCCTCAATAAATAGAGTCAAATAAAATAGTACTAAGAAGGCCTTCAGCCTTTCCAAAATAAAATACAACTCTAAATGTCTGAAAGAAAACCATAACTACCGTGGAGCTCTAAATAACTACTAATAATAAATAATGACGGAAGCTAATCCAAAACTCCATCAACATGTGACTTTCCGTGCGCCCGACTCATTACCTGAAATAAGGAGAAACAACGAGTGTCAAAGCGCTAGCGAGATCATCTCCACAACCCTCAGTGGGAGGGGGTTAGGAGTATATATGAAAATACAAGTTAGTACGTATAGATATAAATTCATACATCCTGAACTAAGACGGGTAAGGTTGTAGTTTTGTTAGTGGAAGCTACCTGGCAGTACAATTAATGCGGTTACCAAGACGGGTAATGTACATAACTAACTAAATTAAATGGCCATGTGCTGAACATGTTTTGTTAAGTTTTAAATATCAGCTAATTGAATTTCCAAGACGGTCAAATTTGACAGACACGATTCTATTTTGCATATTCTAGTTCTCTTTTTTTGACAGTAAATTTGTATTTGATGAGTAATTGATTCTGGGCGGCTAGGTAGAAGGAACGAGTGATAAATATGATGAGTCATTGACTCTGAGCATTTTAAGTACGTACATTTTGATGAGTAATTGTCTTTTGAGTTATATAACATATGCTGCATTTGTCGTGACTTGACTTCTGTGACTGATCAATCGTTGTTGAACTGAATACAATTCAGTTTAATTGCTCAAATTGGCTGCAGCTGTTGCTTTTTTTTTTTGACATGCTTTTTGTTCTTGATATGCTTGCTTTAGGTACAAGAAGGGCCTGAAATCACTAATGGGACATCGACACTATCAGAAAAGGCTGTAATGTTTTACGTCCCTGACAGGATTTCCTTTGTTGCTATAATGGTAGAAAGCAGGGAAGAGGTTGAATTAGTTGCCCGTAGGTTGAAACCATAAAAATGGTCAAAATTTATGGGTTATAGCTCATGAAATTGCAGGTTCTAACTTATGAAATCGTGAATTTTTGCTTTTGAGAAATTATTTGCTTACAGATCAAAACCACTACAATTAGCAAGAAATCAATGGTTATAGCTCATGAAATTGTGAATTTTTTCCTTAAGGAAATTATTTGCTTATAGGTTGAAGGCACTAAAAATGGTCAAACTTTATGGGTTATATAGCTCATTGAATTCTGAATATTAGTCTCCGTGAAATTATTTAGAAACGGATCGTAACAACTTAATGCTCGGAAATCATGGTTTATAGCTTATGGTATCACGAGTTTTCGCTTTTGGGGAATTATTTGCCTATAGATTGAAATCACTAAAAATGGCCAACAAATGTGAGTTATAGCTCATGTAATTGTGAATTTTTACCTCTTGAAAATTATTTGCCTGCATGTGAAAATCATTAAAAATAGCTGAAAATTTACGTATTATAGCTCATGAAATTGTGAGTTATGGCTCTTGAAACCCCCGGAAATAGCCAAAAATTATGGGTTATAGCTCATGAAATAGTGGATTTTGGCTTTCGAAAAATTATTTTCAATGAGTCAAAATCACTACAATGGACAAAAATCGTTGGTTATAGCACATTGAAATTGCGAATTTCGCCTTTCGGGAAATTAGTTACCTATAGGTTGAAATGATAAAAATGGTCAAAATTTATGGGTTATAGCTCGTGAAATCGTGCGTTACATCTTATGAAATCATGAATTTTAGCATTTGAGAAATTATTTGCTTACAGATCAATACCACTAAAATTAGCAAAAACTTATCGGTTACAGTTCATGAAATCATGAATTTTGACCTTTAAAAGATTATTGGCCAATATATTTGAGAAATTATTTGCTTACAGATCAGTACCACTAAAATTAACAAAAACTTATCGGTTACAGTTCATGAAATCATGAATTTTCACCTTTAAAAGATTATTGGCCAATATTAGAAATGACAAAAAATAGTGGTTATAACTCATCGTAAATTTTCGCTTCAAGGAAATTAATTACTAACTGGTCGAAGCCACTAAAAATAATAAAAAATCATGAGTTAGAGCTTATGAAATTGTGAATTTTTTTCCTGCAAGAAATTATTTGCCTATAGGTTGAAACCACGTAAAATGGTAAAAAATTATGGGTTATAACTAACTAAAATGTGAATTTTGGTCTTAGTGAAATTATTTCGAAACAGCTCCGCTTAATGGCCAAAAAGCATGGCTTATAGCTTATGGTGTTGTGATTTTTCGCTTTTAGGAAATTGTTTGCCAACAGTTTGAGACCACTAAAAATGGTCAAAAATCGTGGGTTATAACTCATGAAATCTTTAATATTTGCCTCCTGAAAAATATTTGCAAACATGTGAAAACCATTAAAATTGCCAAAAAATCATGGATTATACTCATGAAATTATGAATTATAGCTCATGAAATTATTTGTCATTGTGTGGAAACCACTAAAAATAGCTAAAAAAACATATGTTATTATTCATGAAATCATGAATTTTGGCTTTTGAGAGATTATTTGCCAACGGCTCAAAACCACAAAAATGGCCAAAAATTATGGGTCATAGCTTATGAAATTCTGAATTTTGGCCTTCTAAGAAATTTGTTGCTTATGGGTTAAAGTTATGGAAAATGGTTAAAATTTGTGGGTTATAGCTCATGAAATCATGGGTTATAGCTCATGAAATCGTGAATTTTACCTTTTGAGAAATTATTTACTTACAGATCAAACCACTAAAATTGTCAAAAAATCATTACCTGTAACTTATGAAATCATTAATTTTAACATTCAAAACATAATGCCAGAAATGGTCAAAAATGTGGTTATTAACACATGAAAATTTGAATTTTGTCTTCAAGTAAAATAATTGCCAATGAGTCAAAACCACTAAAAATGATAAAAGGTCATAGCTCATGAAATCATGAATTTTTTCCTCCACGAAAATATTTGCTTATAGGTTGAAATCATTAAAAATGGTTAAAAATTATGGGTTATAGCTCATTAAGTTTTGAATTTTGGTTTCTGTTAAATTATTTGGAAACAAGTCGTAAGCACTTAATGGCCAGAAATCATGGCTTATAGGTTATGTTTCTGTTAAATTATTTGGAAACAAGTCGTAAGCACTTAATGGCCAGAAATCATGGCTTATAGGTTATGATGTCGTGAGTTTTCACTTTCGAAAAAATGTTTGCCTATAGACAAAACAATTAAAAATGGCCAAAAATCAAGGATTATAGATCATGCAATCGTGAATTTTTTACCTCCCCCTACATTTCGATAGCATAAAAAAAACAGCCAATAAATCTTGGATATAGCTCGTGAAATTGTAAATTAAAACAGAAGTAATTATTTGCCAATGGGTTGGAACATCTAAAAATAGATAAAAATATTTCATGAAATCATAAATTTTGGCTTCCGATAGAATATTTGTCAATGGGTCAAAACAACTAAAATGACCAAAAATTGTGGATTATAGCTCATGAAATTATAAAGTTTGGCCTTCCAGGAAAAATCGTGAATTATAGTTCATGAAATTGTGAATATAGCTCATGGAATTATTTGCCAACGGGTTGAACCACTTAAAAATAGCCAAAAATCGTGGGCTATAGCTCGTGAAATCGTGAATTTTGGCTTCTGAGAGATTATTTGCCAACAAGTCAAAACCTCCAAAATGAGCAAAAATCGTGGGTTTTAGCTCACGAATTTGTGTACTTGGTCTTTTGGGAAATTAGTTGCCTATAGCTTGAAACCATAAAAAATGGCCAAAATTCATAGATTATATCTCATGAAATCAATTTGACCTTTAAAAAATTATATGCAAACGCTAGAAATGGCCAAAAATAGTGGTTATAACTCATGAACTTGTGAATTGTGGCTTGAAGGAAATTAATTGCTATCGGACCGAAACTACTGAAAATAGTCAAAAATCATGAGTTCTACCTCATGAAATCGTGAATTATTTCCTTTGGGAACTTATTTGCCTATATGGTGAAACCATTAAAAATGGTCTAGCTCATTTAGTTGTGAATTTTAGTTTCCGTGAAATTATTTAGAAATGGGATGTAACCACTTAATGACCAGAAATCAAGCCTTATTGCTTATGATGTCATGAGTTTTAGATTTTGGGAAGGTGTTTTCCTATAGATTGAAACCACTAAAAATAACTAAAAATCGTGGGTTAGCTCATGAAATTATGAATTTTTGCCCCTCGAATATTATTTACCTACATGTGGAAATCATTAAAAATAGCCAAAAATTATGGAGTACAGCTCGTGAAATTATTAACTATAGCTCATGAAATTATTTGCTATCGAGTGGAAACTAATCAAAATAGCAAAACAAATTATGGATTAAAGCTCATGAAATTATGACTTATAGCTCATGTAATTATTTGTCAATGAGCTGAAACCACTGAAAATAGCCAAAATCATAGGTTATAGTTTAAGAAACTGTGAATTTTAGCCTTCCGGGAAATTAGCTGTGTATAGGTTGAAGCCGTGAAAATGGTCAAAATTCACGGGTTATAGCTCATGAAATTGTGAATTAAAGCTTATGAAATCATGAATTTTAGGTTTTGAGAAATTATTTACTTACAGATCGAAACCACTAAAATTAGCAAAAAATCGTTGGTTATAGCGCCTGAAATAATGAATTTTGGCCTTTTGAAAATTATTTGCTAAAGCCGTAATTGGCCGAAAATAGTGGGTATAACTCATGAAATCATGAATTTTGGCTTCAAGGAAATTAGTTTGCCGTAATTGGCCGAAAATAGTGGGTATAACTCATGAAATCATGAATTTTGGCTTCAAGGAAATTAGTTGCTAATGGGTCGAAACCAAATCATGAATTTTGGCTTCAAGGAAATTAGTTGCTAATGGGTCGAAACCACTAAAAAAAGGTCAAAAATCATGAGTTATAGCTCAAGAAATCGTAAATTTTTACCTCTAGGAGATTAGTTAACTATAGGCCAAAACCGCTAAAAATTGTCAAAATTATGGGTTATAGCTCATTAAATTGTGAATTTTGATCTGCGTAAAATTATTTAGAAATGAGCTGTTACCCCTTAATGGCCGAAAATAATGCCTTACAGCTTATGATGTCGTGAGTTTTTTCTTTGGGGAAATGGTTTGCCCACAAATTGAAACCAGTAAAAATAGCAAAAAATCGTGGGTTATAGCTCATGAAATCGTGAAATTTTATCCCTAAAAAATTGTTTGCTTCTATGTGGAAACCGCTAAAAATAGCCAAAAGCTGTAGATTATAACTCATGAAATTGTGACTCAATTAATTATTTGTCAATGGGTTAAAACGACCAAAGATAGCCAAAAATTGTGGGTTATGGCTCATGAAATTGGGAATTTGGCTTCTAAGAGATTATTTACCAACAATTCAAAACTACTAAAATGGCTCAAAATCATGGGTTATAACCCATCAAATTGAAAGTTTTGGCCTTCTGAAAATTTGCTACGTATAGTTTGAAGCCATAAAAATGGTCAATAATAATGAGTTATACTTATAGCTCATGAAATTATGGGTCACATCTATGAAATCGTGAATTTTAGCTTTTGAGAAATTATTTGCTTACAGGTCAAAACCACTAAAAGTAGGAAAGAATCATTGGTTATAGCTCATGAAATCACAAATTTTGACCCTTGGAAAATTATTTGCCAACACCAGAAATGGCTAAAAATAGTGGTTATAACTCATGAAATCGTGAATTTTGACTTCAATGAAATTAATTATCAACGGGCCGAAACCACTAAAAATGCTTTAAAAATTATGAGCTATAGCTCATGAAATAGTGTATGTTTTCCTCCAGGAAATTATTTGCTTATAGGTTGAAACTACTAAAAATAGTCAGAAATTATGAGATATAGCTCATTAAATTGTGAATTTTAGAATCCATGAAATTATTTAGAAATGGGTCATTACCAGTTAATGACCGCAAATTATGGCTTATCGCTTATGATGTCATGTGTTTTGGCTTTCAAGAAATTATTTGCCTTTAAATTCGAAATCACTAAAAATGACCAAAAATCGTGGGTTCTAAAATTATTTGCCTACACATGGAAACTGCTAAAAATATCCACAAAATCGTGGATTATGTTCTTGAAATTGTGACTTATAGCTCAAATAATTAGTTGCGAACGTGCTAAAACCCCCTAAAAAAGCTAAAAATCATGGGTTATAGATCATGAAATTATGAATTTGTGCTTACGCTAGATTATCTACAAACACATCAAAACCAATAAAATAGCCAAAAAATATTGGTTATATAGCTCATGAAATTGTGAATTACGTTCTTCCAAGAAATAACTTGCATATAGGTTGATACTATAAAAATAGCCAAAATTCATGTGTTATAGCTGAAGATATTGTGGGTTACAACTTATGAAATCGTGAATTTTAGCTTTTGAGAAATTATTTGCTTACAGATCAAAACAACTAAAATTGGCAAAAAATTATTGGTTATAGTTCATGAAATCATGTGATTTTAGCCTTTAGGATTTTATTTACCAACGTTAGAAATGAACAAAAATAGTGGTCAAAACTTATGAAATCATGAATTTGACCTTCAGTTATTTACCAACGTTAGAAATGAACAAAAATAGTGGTCAAAACTTATGAAATCATGAATTTGACCTTCAGAAAATTATTTGCCAATGCTAGAATAGTGGTCAAAACTTATGAAATCATGAATTTGACCTTCAGAAAATTATTTGCCAATGCTAGAAATGGCAAAAATAGTGGTTATAACTCATAAAATCGTGAATTTTGACTTCGAGGAAAGTAATTACCAACAGGTCAAAACCACTAACAAAATTCTCCAATCCTGGACATAATTGACTGTGTGATCATTTCACATCAACAGTTGATATGATTAAAAATGGTTAAAATAATGTGTTATAGCTCATGAATTATGAATTTTGTACTCTGCAAAATTATTTGCCAATGGGTCAAAATAACTAAAGTGGTCAAAAATTGTATATTATAACTCATGAAATCATGAATTTGGGTCTCCGTTAAATTATTTACCAATGGATCAAAACGGGTAAAATTAGCTACATTTGTGGGTTATGGATCATGAAATCATGAAATTTAGCATCTATAACATTATTTTCCAATGTATTGAAATGACTAAAAATTGCAAAACCTCATGCATTATTGTAAAACCCCGAAAATTTTGAAAATATTATTATAAATGATAATAAATGAGTTTTATTATGATTGATGATCATTCTGGGATGAATGGATCAGATTGGAATTGATTTGAGATCGATTCGCAGTTTCAGCCTCGATATCGCGAGTCTACTGAAAACTGATACTATTTTATTTTTAGAAATTTTTCTATTGATCAGATGGGCACGAGATTTATGTCATTGATCTTAGAATATCAATAACCTGTTGTGGGTAAAGTTTCATTGAGTTCTGACGACGGAGACTGAAATACTATTTTGAGACAGTATCGCGTCTACTGTCATCCATTGCATTTGTATTTTTTATAATTTTTATATTGATCATATGGATATGAGGTTTACACCATTGATCTTAGAATGACGAGACGGTGCTATGGGTAAATTTTCATTGCTTTCTGAGAACGAAGTCTGAAATCCTATTTTTAAAATAATATAAAATATTATATATATATATATATTTTTTCTCTCTTTTTCCTATTTCACCTACCCTGCCTAACTTCTCACCTACCCCTCTCCTCTCATCTCCTATAAAAGCATCTCCCCTCCCTCTCTTCTGAGCACGCAGAAAAGAGAAAGAAGAGAGAGAAAGAGAAGGGGAGAGAGAGGGAGAGAGAGAGAGAGAAAGAAGGAGAGAGAGAGAGAGAAGGAAAAGACAGAGAGGAAGAAAAGAGGGGAAAAGATAGAGGGGCCTTTGGCTATTCGGAGAAAAGGAACGGATAGGGAGTCCAATTTCAGAGATCAATAAAGGCAAGTTCATCTCTTTCCAAACCCATCCCCAGTAAATTTTGATCTTGATGAATATACATGATATTGATGAATATACATGATATTGATGAAAAGACATGATATTGATGAATATACATGATATTGATGAAAAGACATGATATTGATAAAAATTGATGAATATACATGATATTGAAGAAAAGACTTGATATTGATGAAAATTGATGAATAGAATATAAGACCAAATTCCTAAAGACATGATATTGCCAGCTAGAACTATACGTACATGTCTACCGTTGGAAATACTATTACTTTTTTTATACGTATGGTACTATTCATACATACGGTATTATTCATACGTACGGTACTGTTCATACGTACGACACTATTCATAAATACTGTTACTATTCATATGTACGGCACTATTCATAAATACCGTACTGTTCATACGTACGACACTATTCATGGGTACTATTCATATGTACGGTACTATTCATAAATACCGTACTGTTCATACGTACGATACTATTCATGGGTACTATTCATACATACTGTGGTACTATTTATAAATACAGTACTGTTCATACGTACGGCACTATTCACAAGTACTATTACTATTCATGCATACTGGGGGTACTATTCATACGTACTGTTATTGTTCATACATACGACACTATTCATAAGTACTGACATTATTCATACGTATGGGTACTATTTATACATACCGTTACTATTCATGCATACGGTACTATTCATATGTACTGTTACTATTCATGAGTACGGATACTAGTCGTAAAGTACTGTTGCTATTATTAAGTACTGATACTATTCACAATTAGTTAATACAGCAGATAGTCGGGGTTGGACAGTTTTGCCTAGTTTTATTTTCTGGAGTTTGTTTGCGCCGTTTGTGTCGCGATCGCGGAGTTTGAGCCGCTTGATGTTATACTTACAGTCATGAATATGACGAAATACGCATTTGAGTATCCCACGGGGATTATGACGAATTGAGATCTATTTACTTGTGAGTTAGTACATCGCAAATGAGACTGCGATGATACCTATTTGTCGATCCGCACGGTGATGCGATGATACATATATGTCGATCCGCACTATGATGCGATGATACATATTTGTCGATCCGCACTATGATGCGATGATACCTATTTGTCGATCCGCACTATGATGCGATGATACCTATTTGTCGATCCGCACTATGATGCGATGATACCTATTTATCGATCCGCACTATGATGCGATGATACCTATTTGTCGATCCGCACTATGATGCGATGATACCTATTTGTCGATCCGCACTATGATGCGATGAGTTGGAAGAAGTTCAGAATGATAATATTATAAACTATTTACATGAGTATTTGGCGGATGCCAAAAGTGTTTCTACTCATTGTTGAGATACTTTGCTATACGAGTACACGAGATACATATGTTGATGTCTATTATGATGCTTTACTTTCCAATTATATTTTGATTGCTTAGTTCAGGGTTAATATTTAGTTATTTACTATTTGAGACATACGGTATATACATGAGGGTTTCCTTGTTTGGATTATTTCGCTCGACGTACTACGTCTCAAGTTGTAAGTTTCTAAATATTAATTTCATTAGATACAGAGAAAATGATCTAGGTAGACTATGCTTAATAGATAGAGCCTCCACTTCATCATCTAGTAGCCCTTCCCCTGGGGGCGGATGGAGGTGAACTTGCTGTAGCGCTCTGACGCTCTTGTTGTTGTTCTTTTTCTTTTATTTTATTTCTCATTTCAGGCGGCTCAGAGCATCGGAGAGTCGCAGGGTGACGGAGTTCTTGCATAGTCGCCGTCGCGTATTTTTACTAGTATGGACTCCACAGTGATCTTATGTTTCCATTTAGTCATTTGAGTTTGTACTCATATTGTTAAGGCAATATGCCTTAGTACGATTTCTAATCGATTCATGTTGAGACATATCATGTTATTTTAGACTCCAGATGTATATCAGTTGTATTCCAGTTTAGTTTATTTGGGACATGATTTCATTTATGAGATATATCTTTCCGTATCATGTCTATAGTATTTATTTCCCTTATTTGCCTGTTTTGTACCTTCATTTATATTGGTTTCCACTAGAGGATATTACTGTGATTGGTGAAACATGTTGTTGCACAGTGGAGGTGCATGACAGGTTTGACATCTCTGGGTTCACCTTGGACTGCAGCCAAGTGTGAAAACAGGGGCGTCACAGTTGGTATCAGAGCTCTAGTTCCAGTATCCTTAGGATCATCCTGTGTTGAGTCGTGGAGGTAGAATAGAGTTTCCTAGGATTCATGTATAGAGTCCGATAAGAATTTCTTAGAATGAGTGAGGACGATATATGCGTATATCTCAAAATTTTGGAAATTTTTTTTTTGACTACCTTACTTTGATTTAAAAGTATTTTCATGAATAATTTATTATTAAATATGTTTTCGCCTGAGGTCTCAATACTGTGTCTTATAAACCATCTGCCTGAACTTTAGATGGCGGGACAAGGACGCGGACGTGGTAGGCCTCGTACAAGGAGAGATGAGCAAGAGGAGCTAGAGCCGCAGCAGGCTCCAACCGCGCAGCAGCAGGCCCCGCCAGAGCCGCAGCAGGCTCCGCAGTACCTTATAGACCTCATGGCACCTATAACAACCATGTTAACAGCACTCAAGGAGCAGATGACGAATCATGTTCAGCCAGTTACACCACCACCGGTGATTCCAGTCATTCCCATCTCGGAGGAGACCCCAGAGATCACACCAGGGATTACACCACCAGCAGCTGTAGGGCAAGAGCTCATTAATTCGTGGATGTTTTCCTCTAGGAAATTATTTGCTTATAGGTTGAAACCACTAAAAATGGTAAAAAATTATGGGATATAGCTCAATAAATTGTAAATTTTAGAATCCATGAAATTATTTAGAAATGGGTCATTACCAGTTAATGACCGAAAATTATGGCTTATAGCTTATGATGTCATGTGTTTTGGCTTTCAAGAAATTGTTTGCCTGTAAATTCGAAATCACTAAAAATGGCAAAAAATCGTGGGATATAGTTAATAAAATCGTTAATTTGTCCTCCGAAAATTATTTGCCTGCATGTGAAAACTGCTAAAAATATCCACAAAATCGTGGATTATGTTCTTGAAATTGTGACTTATAGCTCAAATAATTAGCTGCGAACGTGCTAAAACCCCCTAAAAAACTGAAAATCATGGGTTATAGATCATGAAATTATGAATTTGTGCTTACGAAAGATTATCTACAAACACGTCAAAACCAATAAAATAGCAAAAAAAATATTGGTTATAGCTCATGAAATTGTGAATTACGTCATTCCTATAAATAACTTGCATATAGGTTGATACTATAAAAATAGCCAAAATTCATGTGTTATAGCTCAAGATATCGTGGGTTACAACTTATGAAATTATGAATTTTAGCTTTTGAGAAATTATTTGCTTACAGATCAAAACAACTAAAATTGGCTAAAAATTATTGGTTATAGCTCATGAAATCATGTGATTTTAGCCTTTAGAAAATTATTTACCAACGTTAGAAATGAACAAAAATAGTGGTCAAAACTTATGAAATCATGAATTTGACCTTCAGAAAATTATTTGCCAATGCTAGAAATGGCCAAAAATAGTGGTTATAACTCATAAAATCGTGAATTTTGGCTTCGAGGAAAGTAATTACCAACAGGTCAAAACCACTAACAAAATTCTCCAATCCTGGACATAATTGACTGTGTGATCATTTCACATCAACAGTTGATATGATTAAAAATGGTTAAAATAATGTGTTATAGCTCATGAATTATGAATTTTGTACTCTGCAAAATTATTTGCCAATGGGTCAAAATAACTAAAGTGGTCAAAAATTGTATATTATAACTCATGAAATCATGAATTTGGGTCTCCGTTAAATTAATTGCCAAAAATCATGGGCAATAGGTCATGAAATTGTGAATTTTGGCCTTCCGGGAAATTAGTTACCTATAGGTTGAAACTATAAAAATTGTCAAAATTCATGGTTTATTGCTCATGAAATCATGGGTTGCAATTTATGAAACCGTGAATCTTAGCTTTCGAGAAATTATTTGCTTATTAATCAAAACCTCTAAATTGGGAAGAAATCGTTGGTTATCGCTCATGAAATTGAGAATTTTTTCCTTTAGAAAATTATTTGTCAACGCAAGAAATAGCCAAAAACAGTGGTTATAAATCATGAAATCGTGAATTTTAGCTTCAAAGAAATTAATTGTCAATGAGTCGAAGCTACTAAAAATAGTAAATAATCGTGAGTTATAGCTCATGAAATTGTGAAAATTTTCTACCAGGAAATTATTTGGCTATACGTTGAAATCACTAAAAATAGTCAAAAATTATGGGTTATAGCCCATTAAATTGTGAATTTTGGTCTACTTAAAATTATTTGGAAACAAGTCATAACCACTTAATGGCCACAAATCATGGCTTCTAGCTTATGATGTCATGGGTTTTCACTTTCGAGAAATTGTTTGCTTACAGATCGAAACCATTAATCTGGCCAAAAAGTGCAGGTTATAACTCATGAAATCGTGAACTTTTTCCTTACGAAAAATATTTGCCTGCATGTGGAAACTAATCAAAATAGCATAAAAAAGTATGGATTAAAGCTCATGAAATTATGACTTTTAGCTCATGTAATTATTTGCCAATGGGCTGAAACCACTGAAAATAGCCAAAAATTGTGAGTTATAGCTTAAGAAATTGTGAATTTTAGCCTTCTGGGAAATTAGATGTGTATAGGTTGAAGCTGTAAAAATGGTCAAAATTCATAAGTTATAACTTATAAAATTGTGAATTAAAGCTTATGAAAGCATGAATTTTAGCTTTTGAGAAATTATTTACTTACAGATCGAAACCACTAAAATTAGCAAAAAAACGTTGGTTATAGCGCCTGAAATCGTGAATTTTGGCCTTTTGAAAATTATTTGCTAATGCCGTAATTGGCCGAAAATAGTGGGTATAACTCATGAAATCATGAATTTTGGCTTCAAGGAAATTAGTTGCTAATGGGTCGAAACCACTAAAAAAAGGTCAAAAATCGTGAGTTATAGCTCATGAAATCGTGAATTTTTACCTCTAGGAGATTAGTTACCTATAGGCCAAAACCGCTAAAAATTGCCAAAATTATGGGTTATAGCTCATTAAATTGTGAATTTTGATCTCCGTAAAATTATTTAGAAACGAGCTGTTACCTCTTAATGGCTGGAAATAATGCCTTACAGCTTATGATGTCGTGAGTTTTTCCTTTGGGGAAATGGTTTGCCCACAAATTGAAACCAGTAAAAATAGCCAAAAATTATGGGTTATAGCTCATGAGATCGTGAATTTTTATCCCTCAAAAATTATTTGCTTACATGTGGAAACCGCTAAAAATAGCCAAAAGCCGTGGATTATAACTCATGAAATTGTGACTCAATTAATTATTTGCCAATGGATTAAAATGGCCAAAGATAGCCAAAAATTGTGGGTTATGGATCATGAAATTGGGAATTTGGCTTCTAAGAGATTATTTACCAACAGTTCAAAACTACTAAAATGGCTCGAAATCATAGGTTATAGCCCATCAAATTGAAAGTTTTGGCCTTCCGAAAATTAGCTACGTATAGTTTGAAGCCATAAAAATGATCAATAATAATGAGTTATAACTCATGAAAATGTGCGTCACAGCTATGAAATCGTGAATTTTAGCTTTTGAGAAATTATTTGCTTATAGGTCAAAACCACTAAAATTAGGAAAGAATCATTGGTTATAGCTCATGAAATCACAAATTTTGACCCTCAGAAAATTATTTGCCAACACCAGAAATGGCTAAAAATAGTGGTTATAACTCATGAAATCGTGAATTTTGGCTTCAATGAAATTAATTATCAACGGGACGAATCCACTAAAAATGCTATAAAAATTATGAGTTATAGCTCATTAATTCGTGGATGTTTTCCTCTAGGAAATTATTTGCTTATAGGTTGAAACCACTAAAAATGGTAAAAAATTATGGGATATAGCTCAATAAATTGTAAATTTTAGAATCCATGAAATTATTTAGAAATGGGTCATTACCAGTTAATGACCGAAAATTATGGCTTATAGCTTATGATGTCATGTGTTTTGGCTTTCAAGAAATTGTTTGCCTGTAAATTCGAAATCACTAAAAATGGCAAAAAATCGTGGGATATAGTTAATAAAATCGTTAATTTGTCCTCCGAAAATTATTTGCCTGCATGTGAAAACTGCTAAAAATATCCACAAAATCGTGGATTATGTTCTTGAAATTGTGACTTATAGCTCAAATAATTAGCTGCGAACGTGCTAAAACCCCCTAAAAAACTGAAAATCATGGGTTATAGATCATGAAATTATGAATTTGTGCTTACGAAAGATTATCTACAAACACGTCAAAACCAATAAAATAGCAAAAAAAATATTGGTTATAGCTCATGAAATTGTGAATTACGTCATTCCTATAAATAACTTGCATATAGGTTGATACTATAAAAATAGCCAAAATTCATGTGTTATAGCTCAAGATATCGTGGGTTACAACTTATGAAATTATGAATTTTAGCTTTTGAGAAATTATTTGCTTACAGATCAAAACAACTAAAATTGGCTAAAAATTATTGGTTATAGCTCATGAAATCATGTGATTTTAGCCTTTAGAAAATTATTTACCAACGTTAGAAATGAACAAAAATAGTGGTCAAAACTTATGAAATCATGAATTTGACCTTCAGAAAATTATTTGCCAATGCTAGAAATGGCCAAAAATAGTGGTTATAACTCATAAAATCGTGAATTTTGGCTTCGAGGAAAGTAATTACCAACAGGTCAAAACCACTAACAAAATTCTCCAATCCTGGACATAATTGACTGTGTGATCATTTCACATCAACAGTTGATATGATTAAAAATGGTTAAAATAATGTGTTATAGCTCATGAATTATGAATTTTGTACTCTGCAAAATTATTTGCCAATGGGTCAAAATAACTAAAGTGGTCAAAAATTGTATATTATAACTCATGAAATCATGAATTTGGGTCTCCGTTAAATTAATTGCCAAAAATCATGGGCAATAGGTCATGAAATTGTGAATTTTGGCCTTCCGGGAAATTAGTTACCTATAGGTTGAAACTATAAAAATTGTCAAAATTCATGGTTTATTGCTCATGAAATCATGGGTTGCAATTTATGAAACCGTGAATCTTAGCTTTCGAGAAATTATTTGCTTATTAATCAAAACCTCTAAATTGGGAAGAAATCGTTGGTTATCGCTCATGAAATTGAGAATTTTTTCCTTTAGAAAATTATTTGTCAACGCAAGAAATAGCCAAAAACAGTGGTTATAAATCATGAAATCGTGAATTTTAGCTTCAAAGAAATTAATTGTCAATGAGTCGAAGCTACTAAAAATAGTAAATAATCGTGAGTTATAGCTCATGAAATTGTGAAAATTTTCTACCAGGAAATTATTTGGCTATACGTTGAAATCACTAAAAATAGTCAAAAATTATGGGTTATAGCCCATTAAATTGTGAATTTTGGTCTACTTAAAATTATTTGGAAACAAGTCATAACCACTTAATGGCCACAAATCATGGCTTCTAGCTTATGATGTCATGGGTTTTCACTTTCGAGAAATTGTTTGCTTACAGATCGAAACCATTAATCTGGCCAAAAAGTGCAGGTTATAACTCATGAAATCGTGAACTTTTTCCTTACGAAAAATATTTGCCTGCATGTGGAAACTAATCAAAATAGCATAAAAAAGTATGGATTAAAGCTCATGAAATTATGACTTTTAGCTCATGTAATTATTTGCCAATGGGCTGAAACCACTGAAAATAGCCAAAAATTGTGAGTTATAGCTTAAGAAATTGTGAATTTTAGCCTTCTGGGAAATTAGATGTGTATAGGTTGAAGCTGTAAAAATGGTCAAAATTCATAAGTTATAACTTATAAAATTGTGAATTAAAGCTTATGAAAGCATGAATTTTAGCTTTTGAGAAATTATTTACTTACAGATCGAAACCACTAAAATTAGCAAAAAAACGTTGGTTATAGCGCCATATGGTCATATTTATATTTAATGCTAGAATAAGGGTATTAACACTTAGCTCCTAATCATTCGGAACACATGGTATATATATGGGGGGTTCCTTGTTTGGATTTTTCACCCGACGTACTAGTTTCGCTTAATTAGGGGTTAAGTGAGAGTATTTGCATTCTAGATTGTTAAGTGTAGAAATTTTTTTGTTCTAGAGATTAATGGTACGAGATGTATATATGAGGGTTTCCTTGTCTGGATTATTCCCTCAATGTGCTTTTCTCATATTATCAAGCGTAGTTATGATTTTTCTTCTGCTGAGTCGACTCATATAAGTCGACTCATAAGTCGACTCATAAGTCGACTTATGAAAGAGCCGTTTGTAAAACCCCGAAAATTTTGAAAATATTATTATAAATGATAATAAATGAGTTTTATTATGATTGATGATCATTCTGGGATGAATGGATCAGATTGGAATTGATTTGAGATCGATTCGCAGTTTCAGCCTCGATATCGCGAGTCTACTGAAAACTGATACTATTTTATTTTTAGAAATTTTTCTATTGATCAGATGGGCACGAGATTTATGTCATTGATCTTAGAATATCAATAACGTGTTGTGGGTAAAGTTTCATTGAGTTCTGACGACGGAGACTGAAATACTATTTTGAGACAGTATCGCGTCTACTGTCATCCATTGCATTTGTATTTTTTATAATTTTTATATTGATCATATGGATATGAGGTTTACACCATTGATCTTAGAATGACGAGACGGTGCTATGGGTAAATTTTCATTGCTTTCTGAGAACGAAGTCTGAAATCCTATTTTTAAAATAATATAAAATATTATATATATATATATATTTTTTCTCTCTTTTTCCTATTTCACCTACCCTGCCTAACTTCTCACCTACCCCTCTCCTCTCATCTCCTATAAAAGCATCTCCCCTCCCTCTCTTCTGAGCACGCAGAAAAGAGAAAGAAGAGAGAGAAAGAGAAGGGGAGAGAGAGGGAGAGAGAGAGAGAGAAAGAAGGAGAGAGAGAGAGAGAAGGAAAAGACAGAGAGGAAGAAAAGAGGGGAAAAGATAGAGGGGCCTTTGGCTATTCGGAGAAAAGGAACGGATAGGGAGTCCAATTTCAGAGATCAATAAAGGCAAGTTCATCTCTTTCCAAACCCATCCCCAGTAAATTTTGATCTTGATGAATATACATGATATTGATGAATATACATGATATTGATGAAAAGACATGATATTGATGAATATACATGATATTGATGAAAAGACATGATATTGATAAAAATTGATGAATATACATGATATTGAAGAAAAGACTTGATATTGATGAAAATTGATGAATAGAATATAAGACCAAATTCCTAAAGACATGATATTGCCAGCTAGAACTATACGTACATGTCTACCGCTGGAAATACTATTACTTTTTTTTATACGTATGGTACTATTCATACATACGGTATTATTCATACGTACGGTACTGTTCATACGTACGACACTATTCATAAATACTGTTACTATTCATATGTACGACACTATTCATAAATACCGTACTGTTCACACGTACGACACTATTCATGGGTACTATTCATATGTACGGTACTATTTATAAATACCGTACTGTTCATACGTACGGCACTATTCATGGGTACTATTCATACATACTGTGGTACTATTTACAAATACCGTACTGTTCATACGTACGGCACTATTCATAAGTACTATTACTACATACTGTGGTACTATTTATAAATACCGTACTGTTCATACGTACGGCACTATTCATAAGTACTATTACTGTTCATGCATACTGGGGGTACTATTCATACGTACTGTTATTGTTCATACATACGACACTATTCATAAGTACTGACATTATTCATACGTATGGGTACTATTTATACATACCGTTACTATTCATGCATACGGTACTATTCATATGTACTGTTACTATTCATGAGTACGGATACTAGTCGTAAAGTACTGTTGCTATTATTAAGTACTGATACTATTCACAATTAGTTAATACCGCAGATAGTCGGGGTTGGAAATCCTGATCATTTACTGGACAGTTTGGTCCAGTTTTATTTTCTGGAGTTTGTTTGCGCCATTTGTGACGCGATCGTGGAGTTTGAGCCGCTTGATGTTATACTTACAGTCATGAATATGACGAAATACGCATTTGAGTATCCCACGGGGATTATGACGAATTGAGATCTATTTACTTGTGAGTTAGTACACCGCAAATGAGACTGCGATGATACCTATTTGTCGATCCGCACGGTGATGCGATGATACATATATGTCGATCCGCACTATGATGCGATGATACATATTTGTCGATCCGCACTATGATGCGATGATACCTATTTGTCGATCCGCGTGATGATGCGATGAGTTGGAAGAAGTTCAGAATGATAATATTATAAACTATTTACATGAGTATTTGGCGGATGCCAAAAGTGTTTCTACTCATTGTTGAGATACTTTGCTATACGAGTACACGAGATACATATGTTGATGTCTATTATGATGCTTTACTTTCCAATTATATTTTGATTGCTTAGTTCAGGGTTAATATTTAGTTATTTACTATTTGAGACATACGGTATATACATGAGGGTTTCCTTGTTTGGATTATTTCGCTCGACGTACTACGTCTCAAGTTGTAAGTTTCTAAATATTAATTTCATTAGATACAGAGAAAATGATCTAGGTAGACTATGCTTAATAGATAGAGCCTCCACTTCATCATCTAGTAGCCCTTCCCCTGGGGACGGATGGAGGTGAACTTGCTGTAGCGCTCTGACGCTCTTGTTGTTGTTCTTTTTCTTTTATTTTATTTCTCATTTCAGGCGGCTCAGAGCATCGGAGAGTCGCAGGGTGACGGAGTTCTTGCATAGTCGCCGTCGCGTATTTTTACTAGTATGGACTCCACAGTGATCTTATGTTTCCATTTAGTCATTTGAGTTTGTACTCATATTGTTAAGGCAATATGCCTTCGTACGATTTCTAATCGATTCATGTTGAGACATATCATGTTATTTTAGACTCCAGATGTATATCAGTTGTATTCCAGTTTAGTTTATTTGGGACATGATTTCATTTATGAGATATATCTTTCCGTATCATGTCTATAGTATTTATTTCCCTTATTTGCCTGTTTTGTACCTTCATTTATATTGGTTTCCACTAGAGGATATTACTGTGATTGGTGAAACATGTTGTTGCACAGTGGAGGTGCATGACAGGTTTGACATCTCTGGGTTCACCTTGGACTGCAGCCAAGTGTGAAAACAGGGGCGTCACAATTATAGATCATGGAACCAGGAATATTAATCTCCATGAAATTATTCGCCAAAAGATCAAAATGACTAAAATTGGCTCAATGTCATGGGTTATAGCTCATTGAATCATGAATTTTGGCCAATATTAAATTATTAACCAGTCGACCAAAATGTCTAAAATTGGTAAAGTTCGTGAGTTAGCTTATTAAATTATGAATTTTAACGTCCCCTAAATTATTTTTCAATGCGTCGAAATGACTAAAAATGGCCAAAAACCATGCATTATAGCTCATTAAATCATGAATATTAACCTCCATAAAAATATTTGCCAAGAGTTCAAAATGATTAAAATAGAAAAAAAGCATGTGCTACAACTCACGAAACCATTAATTGTGGCCTCCATAAATTATTTACCAATTGGTCAAAATGGTTCAAAATGGCCAAAAATTATGGGTTATAGTTCATGGAATCGTGAATTTTGGCATCTACTAAACTATTTACTAGTGGGTCGAAACAACTAAAAATGACCAAAAAACGTGTGTTATAACTTATGAAATTGTGAATTTTTATCTTCTGAAATTATATGGCAATGGATTGAAATGATTACATATGGCCAAAAATTAGGTGATAGCTCATGAAATTATAAATTTTTACATTCATATAGTTATTTTCCAATAGGTCGAAATGACCAAAAATATCAAAAAATTATGTGTTATAGCTCGTGAAATCTTAAATATTGTGAAAGTATACTAGAGGGGGGTGAATAGGGTAATTGCTAATCTAATCTGATATTAATGCAAAATTAAAATTTATTAACTAATATTCTAGCAATTATGATATATAACAAGTTATGTGCAAGGATATGAAATTAAACAACGGGCGATATAAACATGAATACAAGATATAAGAGAGATAGTGTGCAAATGACAATCACAGACAAAACGATATGATTACGGAGTTCGATCACCCTTGACCTACATCTACGCTCCTCACCCTCGAGGAGAATCTCCACTATCTAAAAAACAACTACACAATCGGTTTTCTAAGTGCACCAAAAACTTTTATAACTCACACAATTGTCAATACACAATATACTCCTCTAAGTGTTGGCCTAGTCCGTGTTATCTTCCTCAAGTGCTTGAATTTACCACCTCTCACTAAGCTTTACTACCAACGTCACTTTTCTCAGAATTGACCTCGTCTCCCACCAACCACTTCTCTAAGTGTCCTTGTGTATTATAACGTGTTCTCACCTATGATAAGCTCAAATACAAGATTTTGTTCTCTAAACAAGATGAGAATTAAAATGAAGCTCACTCTCAATGATTCACTCACCACAACCTAAATATACAATATGTGAAAATACTTAAGCTCAAATTGGTTGTGTGTGAAATCAATGAGTAAAAATAAAATCAAAGTAGAATTAATCTAGCGAATGTGTAAATATAACAATTTAAATATAAAAAAGCTAGATAATTGAGTTTAGAAAACTTCCCCAAAGAGCACAAAGAGATGTTGATGATGGGTTGAGGTTGAATGTCTCAAAACCGTAATTTTCGATCAATCTCTTTGTGAATCTTTCTTCACATAAACAATCCACTTAAAAACATGGAAACAAACTGAAAAACAACTTCTTGAAACTCTTGCAAAAGCCCTTGAAAAACTTTTTGAAAGAAAATGGGGGTTCAAAACATTTTATAGCCTAAAAAACAGCTCACAACAAAAACTAGCTGTTACAATGCTGTCGGTCGACTGATGCACTGTTCAGTCGACTGATGAGTTGTCGTCGGTCGACTAATGCACTGTTCAGCCGACTGATGAGTTAACCGTTGGCTAATTCTGGAAAAATTATCGGTCAACTGATGCAAGCCATCGGTCGACTGAAAATACTGTTTAGTCAACTGATGCATAGTATCGGTCGACTGAAAACACTGTTCAGTCGACTGATGAAGATCGGTCAACTGAGCAGAAACTTTTCGGCAATTGTAGAGCACTTAACCGGTCGACTGATGAACAATATCAATCGACTGAACAACATGCATAACCCAATTTTGAATAGTAATTCTAATTTTCAAAGAGCTTTTAAAAATAGCAAATAAATTCTAAAAAATTATAAAACTTGGGGAAATGTTTATATACATGAATATAAACATGTTAGAAAAGAAATTTTTAAAATATCATTCCCCATTTTTTAAAACTCATCATTTTGCAAAATCTCAAGAATACGGGTTCGTGTAAACACTTGATTTTGACAAAATGGTTCAAACTGACTTTTGGAATCTTTTAGAATGAATTAAGAGACTTTATAAAAGATATAAAACTTTGTTATTAAGTCAATAAACCACAAACTTAATTTTCTCAAAAATACTCGTATTATGAGAAATTTGTGTGTGTATAAAATTGAGCTCTAAGCATAACACAGAAAGTCTAACTCCTAAACTAATATACTCAAGTTGATTTGTGTATGAAGGTCAATCTTGAATCTTTGACTTGAATTGCATCGACTTCATTTAATATCGTCGTTACGGCGCAAATCCACTCAACCTGAATACTTATAGGAGAAAACAAAAATACTAGAAAACATGATTATAAATTAGTTGTTAATCATCAAAACTAGATTAGATAGTATTCTCATAAACATGAGTCCTAACATATTGGCCTCTGTGAAATTATTTACCACTAGGTCAAAATAACTAAAAGTCGCCAAAAACTATGGGTTAGCTCATGAAATCGTGATGTTTGTCTTCTATATAATTATTTGTCAACAGATCAAAACAATTAAAAATGATCAAAAATCATGTATTATAGCTCATGAAATTGTAAAATTTGTGTGCTGTAAGATGACTTGCGATGGGTCAAAATAACTAAAAATTGTCTAAATATCATGCTTATGCTCATAAAATTATGAAATTTAGCCTTCATTAAATTATTTGCCAATAGGTCGAAATGAGTAAAAATACCTAAAATTTATGGATTATCACTTATGAAATCATGAAATTTAATATCCATAAAATTATTTGCTAATGGGTCAAGATGACTATAAATGACAAAAAAAATCATGCGTCATAAATAATAAAAGCGTAAATATTTGCCTCCATGAAATTATTTGCCAAGGGGTCTAAACGACTAAAATTGGCCCAAAGTCGCGAGTTATATTTCATGAAATAATAAATTTTATAATCAGTGATATTATTAGGGGTCAAAATGACAAAAATTAGCTAAATTTTGTGCATTATAACTAATGAAATCATGAATTTTAGACTTCAGCAAAATTACTTGCCAATCAGTTGAAAAGACTAAAATTGTCTAAAATCGTGCGTTATAGCTCATGAAATCGTGAATTTTTACATTCAAGAGATTATTTATTAATGGGTTGAAATGATAAAAAAATCGTGCGTAAAATCGTGCGTTATATATCATGAAATCATGAATGTTGGCTTCTGAAAAAAAAAATAATTGCCAAAGGGTTGAAACAACTAAAATTGGCCCAAAGTCGTGGGTTATAGCTCATGAAATAATGTATTTTACAATTTGTGAAATTATAATGAGTAGAAATGACTAAAAATGGTCAAAAGTCACGCCTTATAACTAATAAAATCATGAATTTTGCCCACCACTAAAATGATTTGCCAATCAATCGAAAAGACTAAAAAATGAAAAATCTTGTATATTGGTATGAAAACGAAAAATGAAATCGTGAATCTTTGTAAGAAAGTGAAAAGTTGGACGTCCCCAGCATTCTAATTAGTCGGGGTTGGACGTCCCCAGCGCGAGATGCGTGGTTAGGGTACTAAACAAGTTGGGGTTGCGAACCCCGACTAATTTTGTCGTCGCACAAAATGATCGGGGTTGGGAACCCCGACCATTTCGAACCCCAATTCGAAACGGTTGGGGTTCCCAATCCCGGCCATTTATCAGAGGAAGGCACCCGGCAAGGCACCCTAATTCAAAGTTGTCGGTACCATTCTAATTCGAATTGGGGTTCAAAATGGTCGGGGTTCCCAACCTCGACCATTTTGTGCGGCAACAAAGCTAGTCGGGGTTCGCAACCCCGACTTGTTTAATCCCCTAACCACGAATCTCGTTGGGGACATCCTATTAGGAAGTCGGTTTTTTTTTAAGTCGATCTAGTTTCTAGCCATGATGCCGACGTGGCTAGAAACTGTGTCGATTTTTAGAATTAAAATTGGAATGTGTCGGTTCTTTCTTTAAAAAAAAATATTTTGGGGCTATTTTGATAAATTATTCCACTTTCCTACCTTTTCAGCTGGAACAAATTTTCACTGTAGACCCAAACCAACTTTTAATTACCAAAATCGACCCATTTTTTTTAATTACCAAAATCAACCCACTTTATGCCACGTATGCTTAATCACATTTTCTAAGTAGTCGGGGTTGCCAACCCTGACTGTTTAGGACATTAAAAATTGGGTTTAAGGCTTCTAATTGGGGTTTAACAACTCCTAAACAGTCGGGGTTGGCAACCCTAACTAATTAGGAAATGTGATTAAGCTTACGTGGCATAAAATGGGTCGATTTTGATAATTAAAAAAAATAGGTCAATTTTGTTAATTAAAAGTTGGTTTGGGTCTACAGTGAAAATTTGTTCTTTTGAGCTGCATACCTATAAACTACAAATCACAGTAGGTTTAAATATTCCAGAGGGTAATTATCTCAAATAATTAGGTAGGAAACCTAAGTGCCGCCTGCTGCCGGTTCCTCCATCTGCCAGCGGTGGGTCCCACTTGAACTCTTGGAATTGACGAAAACTTCGCACGTGGCGCGATACCACTAGCTGGGTCAACCTCGCGCTGTACACTAACACGCATCTCAAGAGGAAAGACGGTCCTTTTCCGGTGGAAAAAACCAAAGCGAAGATTCTCCCTTCAAGGTTCTAATGGAGGAGCTCGTCGGCGTCTCCAGCCCCTCAAGAACCCTACCCTCCTCTTCTCCTACTTTCCCTCTCGCTCCCCAGAACCCCAAACCTTAGGCTCCCCTCCTCATCACTCCTTGTTAGGGCGAAATCGAAGCTCAACGGAGTCCAAAACCCTAAGGAATCCAACAACGCTACTCGAATTGTTGAGGAGGAGAAAGAGGTGGAGTAGGATTTTCCATGGATTCAGGAGAAAGTCCACGATATCGTCGAGTTCATCAGAACGGTCACTCAGGCCATCCCCGGGCCCAGAGTGGGCTAGAGCCCTCTGCCGTGGGTTCTAGGGATCCCGCTCGCTTACATGGGCCTCTCTTTCGTCGTTGCTGTTGTCAAGATTGTCAAGAAGTTGACCTCACCGAGGGCGAAGAAGAAGAGATTGGTAATTTTGATGGGAAGTGTGCGGCTCTTTGTATGTGGGTTTTCCCCCATGAATTGTTTGTTCAATGTGAGGATTGTTTTCGTGTGCAAGTGAATGAGAATGCGTTTCTATTGAGGGAGATTGATGACTTGGTCTGCGCATATGGGAATCAGTAGTAATTTGAGGTACCAAACGCTGAACGCGGTCGAGTTCTTGATGGCGAAGGCGATGCCGGTGGGGGTTTTCAAGGCGACGGTGGTGGTGCTGAGGTGTTTGAATAATGTGGCCGGAGGGATGAGCTTTGTCTTGCTCGGGAGGCTGATGGGGTCGCAGAAGGTGGTGGAGGAGGAGGAGGCTGTGAAGGTGGAGTGATGTTCCGAGGTGAGTTGATGCAATTTTAATAACGATATGGATATTAGGGGATTATGAATAATGATGTAGATGGGTAAGCCTTGAAGCATGAGGTTGCCTCCATGTGAACTGGAGGTCACGGGTCCGAGTCTTAGAATCAGTCGCTTCGTATGCAGGGGTAAGGTTGCGTACATTTGGCGCGCTTCTTATGCGGGATGTGAGGATAAGGCTACGTATATCTGACCCTCTCTCTAGATGCGCGGGAGCCTTGTGCACCGCCCTTTGTCATGTGAGGGACGTTATGTTTTTGTTGAGTTTTTAGAGGTTCGGAGTGATCTGTCATAGTTTACATAAGAGAAAAGGAGGGTTTTTTTTTGTAGAACTATGAATTTCTGATGTTCTACTTATGAATTTAGTTTCAACAAGGATGTTGCTTTCTAAAGTATCGGTTGTTCTTTGGATGTTGGTGGTTTTTTATGTGTAATTTGCAGCATGAGGTGAGTTGACTTGTTGTAAGTATATTTATGGCTGCTTGAGCGATGTTGGTTTTTGTTCTGATTTGTTTGGTTGAATAATAGTTTGGAAATTAGGGGAAATATGGCATGTTTGAATGAGAAGGGAGTATATTTTGGTGGAAGTTACTATGTTTTTAGTGGCTTATCAAAAAAAAAAAAATGTTGGATCTTGAAAGTGGCAAGTGTGCTTTTGATGTTCTCCTTGATGAGGTCGACCATGGTGCTGTTTGATTTGCTACCAAGCGGAGGAGTGGTAACTGTGGCATGTAGCAAAACTGGGAGATCTTCTACAGTTGCAAACGCGAGCACATATTAGTTGCAGTAAGAAGAACAGCTACAAATGTCTCTGGCGTGCAACTGCAATTATAATCCTGCAGATGCAACGAACAAAATACCCCCTTACTGTGAAGGGCTCTTGCGAAAAGCTGCAACCAGATCGAAACGAAGCATCTACACCCCCCTAAATATTTTCCATGGTACTTGTTTCATCGACATCCACAATGAAAACTTAACAACAAACCTGAAATTTAGAGATTACTTGATATTTCTATACAATCAAATACATCAGGGATCGCGAACTAATATACATATTATGAAATCATCCTCTCTTGGCCGAGTGAAAATACTGGCCAGGGTGACAACTGCTCTACAAGCCCTTGGTATTCACTTGCCCGCTCCAAACACTTTAGTCGGGTCAGAATGCTTGTGACGAGAAGCCATGGGGGATGACCCACTGCTAGGGTTCGGCTGCTGCTGGCGATGGAGCTTGCAGCGGAATGATCCTTGGTGGGTTGTTGGTGAGCAGAGGCAGGTCTTTGTCATTACAAAGTTAGCTAGGGATTCATTGGACCAGTTCCTCTTTAAACTTCCTTCATCTTCAAAATGTAGTTGGTTCTGACTGTCCGTTGCCATTCTGGATACTTGATAGTATATTATGATGAAATCTGAGACAAATTCTTCAATATCAATTATACGACATGGAAGAACCAGTTGTGACTGCAAAGATTTGTTATGAAAATTCTGGCAAATTCACAATCGTCAGCGTGACAACGATGAACACATTGAATTCTAGCCGATATTTTTCTGTAAATTATTTGATGATTTGTAACTAGCTAAAGAGATTCATAACTTGTTTCCTTCGTCTTGATGATGAAGTTTGCCTTGGTTGTCTATTGTCATTTTGGATACTTAAAATTCGATGCAATAGTGTACAATATGAGATCGAAAACATGATAATGATAAGAGGCAATTGCTTTGATATCAATCTATTTAAGAGAAATGCAAAATATTTATTGTGAAATTTGCGGGAAATTCACCAAGAGCAACATGACAATGATGAAAAAAATTGTGTCCTAAGAGAGAGAGAGAGAGAGAGAGAGAGAGATTAAAAGTATTTGATGATTCTTCATTGGCAAAATTAAAGAAAAATTCCATGTGAAGTGGGGTCATACCTGAAAAATGAACAATTTCTTGTACCTTTTCCTTCCCCTTTTTGTTATTCCTCTTAATCAAAGTTAAAAAGAATGGTGGACATGGACAGAGGAAGGAGGGCCTCCGAATAACAAAATAGCCAAAATTTGTGAGTGGAAGCCGGAGGTTCTCTATTAATAAAAATATTAAGGAATTCAAGGTTCTTTAGTAAAATGATATATTATATTTATAGAAACCAGCATTATTGCAAGTGAAATAGACATTAAAACTTATTTTCCTATTTTCTATATAAATAATGTCCTAAAGTTACATTTTTTTTAATAACCTCAATACCTTTTTTTCTAGTAAAAAAACGGTGGGCCAAAGCTCGATACCTTGAAGTTTAAATTTATCCCAACATAATGTAACATTCTTTATAAATTTGAGACTTGAGAATGAAGTTACTGGAGTATGAGAAATGATAAGTATTGTAGAGAATACTTATTTTATTAATCGATTACACTAGTATCAAGTCAAAGTGTTGTAGAGAATATTTTTCTCAATAATATTAAAAAAAATATAAAGAGTTGTGAAAATTTTCTTTCTACAATTTAATATAAAAAGATATGCTTCGAACTAATCACGTTATATTTATAACCATAAAATAATTACAAAAGAATTCTATGCTTTCGAATTTATTATATTATACTTTCTGATTTTATTTAAGAAATCTTATTTGATTTAAGAGAGCTCGTGGGACGTTTTTGTACTTTTTTTTTTTTTGCCCCCTAAGTTCAGAAGAATCAAGTTCTAGAATTTCTTTTTTCCTAGTGCTGGCAAAAAGAAACTAGGATAATAAACAGTCATTCCTCCAAATAATATTCAAATTAAAGTACAGAACAGCAGCATGTACGCAGCAGATATTGAATCAAACGACTTGCATGTATAACGAAAACAATTAATATAGAACATTTGAATTTTGCAGGCAATAATATCACAGATCCATACATGAGAATTTTGTATTGGCAAATCATAAACTAGGCTCCTAGCAGGAACAGGACAAACTATGTCAGATTTAAGAGCATCTTCATTCCTACAGAAAATGGTGGATGCGAGAACCCACAATGAATCATCTCCTTCAGATTCGCACGTCACTTGTGAATGGCTTCAAAAATTATCGTGTGAGGTACAAACAATACATAGTTTACAAAGTAAAACAAGAGAGATTAATGAAGACACATTTTTTATTGTACGTGAAATTTAAAAAAGGAACGCCTCAGAATGTGGCGAGAGTTACCACTGCTGTGAATTTCAAAAAAGTAAGCAGCTTTTATTTTCTCAGTCGTCATAATCTAGTTCGTCCTCATCATCATCTTCAGCATTCTCAACTCCTCCGAAAAGAGACAAGAACACTAGCACTGCAACCAACTGGGTGGCAAGAAAATAATTGGCCCTCCTCCGAAAAGTCTTCTCCTCTTCGGTTTTCTCCCTTTTAGCTTTTGGTTTGGACTTGGAACCTGTCAAAATACAGAAGAACCACTTCAGTTTTGAAATTGGTGTTAATTTTGCATGAGATGGCAAGTAAAACACACTATTCTGAACCTGTATATAGCACAAAGAAAACAACATTTGATGTCAAACAAAGAAGGCTATAAGAACACCTATGGTATACTAGGACAAAAAGGATTAGATCAAATAAAGGAAAAATAAATTGCGGGAGCAACTGAAAATTTGGTAAGAAGTAAATGGGAGACGCACAAATAGGTCAATTGAGTGAAACCTGACCAAGCCCAACCCAATGTTGATGGCTAGCTAATGTTCGTATATCAGGGTTTCTCTCAAAGCCAATCTGACGCTCTCACTCATTTACTTTGTGATGTAGTAAAGTGAGCAATGATCTTCCATTAAATAGTGATCAATCTTAAGAGAATGCCGCCACAGTGTTCAAAAAAATTGAATCAGGGTGAACGCTATTCCATAGTCCACACGTTAGAAAATTAGCAATCATCTAGCGGGGATTCTATAGTGTGAGCTTGGATAAACACATAAATTCAACAGTAAATTAAGTCACAGACTCACGGACAAGCATAATATTTAGTAGCCAATTTAGTCATTTCAGTGATAAATCATAGAATGAGGTTTCCTAGTTTTTATAATCAGAAACCCGTCAAACAGAGTTCTAAACAAGTCTGGTCGCTGTAGAAGCTGACAGACCCAACAAAGCAACATTTGTAGATTTGCCTAATGTTAGGACAAATCCTCCAGCACATTACTTGGCTGATCTTACAAATCAAAATAGAAACAGTAAATTATATAATTATAAACAAAATGAAGTAGATGACTTGGCTAAAATGGTCCATCAAGCAGACCATAATTGTAAATAGCATATGAATTAAATCTAGTAAACATAATCCATTCATTCAATCAATGATGTATTTACTGCAAAATTTTGTTGTCTTACTCCAATATGATGAGGATTTTGTTCTTGATGATGATGATGCTGATGGACCAAAGGAAGATCGCGGAATGGAGGACGATGAATTAGAGTCCACATACTGCACTTTAAGATTTTCAGAATATCTAACTAAATTGTCATATTGCAAGAGATTATTTCGCAGAGTAGAGGTATCCTGCAACATCAGCAAAATAAATAAAAGAATAGTGAGAAAAAAAAAGAAAATGTATAAGAACTCGTTGCCTGCTATACAAAGATAATTTCGAAATGAGCATATCCGTACTCCATAAAGAGAGGCAATTAAGACATGAAATACTCTGCAATCTTTATAAAATGATTCAAATTTAAAAAATAATGATAGGGAGAAAATTTAAAGACAAACGTCATATGATAAAGTTTAATATGCCAAATACTTTGCTATTTGAGCAAGAATTCATTAACAACAACAGCTCTACGGAGAATCACATCAGAATAATGTTAAGAAACAAGCAACAAATAGCAATAATGATCACAAGTTCTAGTATCAGAAACAAAAAAGGAATGTCTTGACTAGACTATTATATTGTTGTTGCAATAAAAGTATAGAACATACACCATTAGCCATTCCTATATGAATCCAGCTATCGTATCAAATGATAACATTCCTGGAGATGTCTTGTTTGGAGAACAATAGTATAGCTGTTAACGAACAAATAGTTTCCGCCCCAATGTTATGGACCATAAATACACAACTTACTGGCAAAGCATGAATCACAAAAAGAGCATGCCCGAGGAAAGCAGCATCCAAGCTTGTCGGCCTGTCATAAAAACAAATATAAATTAATTTAAAACACAAACTTGATAAGAACTGAAGCTAGAGTTCTCTAAAGTATAAGAATCAGATTTATATTACAATTTATTGGAACATGAAAAATCATCTTCTAGCATTCATATCAAATCAATCTATTTATGTCTTACCTGTCATCAAAGAAAAATGTTTGTTCTCCTAACCTCTGAGATAAAGCCTCATATGCAGCAGCTGCTTTACGATATATCTATAGATTGAATACAATTCAGTGATTTTAGAATAAAACGTTCTTATAACACAGAAATCATGAAGAGCTAAGATGAAAGAAAAAATGTAATCAGAATGAGGAGGCGAGTTGCTCCATAGAAAGAGGGTATCACTTTCAATCATGGTTAAACTAGAAGGCAGAAAGAAGTTAGCGGACATTCACTGAAGAACTTGTCAAAATAACTTATTCGCTTATAAGGTGGGGGTGGACAATAAGCATCACAAGAAAAGAAGAAGAAAAGTTTATAAGTGTGCTGAAATCCAGATAATACACTGCGCCATGCACCCCCCCCCGACCCCCCACCCCACCCAAAAAAAAACACTCACCACATGAGTTCTTTCATATCAGTCTCGCAAATCTTTTGCATTGAAGTTGGTCCCTCGCAAGGCCTTTCATATTTAAAAATTAACCCCCTAAAGCTTCATTAGTTGCAAAATAGTCCATCAAATCTTCATATCTCTCAATAGTAGTTTGTAGCTCCAATACAATCTTTTCCCTAACTAGATTCCAGTGAAGCTTTTATTCAAAGTTAAAGTCTGAATGGATGTTTACACTTCTGCAATTATTTTATAAATGTGATATTTAAAATTATTTCATTTCTTATTATGTTTGAAATAAGTTTATCAATATAATTTATAGTTTGTTATCAATCTATCAAGTCTTCAAAAAGATTATAATTTATAGTTTGTGTTTATGGAAAAATCATGTACAATTGTTACATTTCAAAAAGACTTCAGAAAATTGAAGTATGCTGATTCAATGATGAGTGCATATGTTGAAATGTTTCAAGTATTCACAAAACTGTTTTTTTTTTCTTTTGCAAAGTTTTTACTTTAGGTTCTTTTTTCACCTACTTACATATATGAAAGTTAATTATACATTCAAACATCTGATCGCTTTTGATCGATACAGTGTAAATAATGTTTTACATCGGCCCCAGGACAAAAAAATTTGGCTTCGCCACTGTCAGAACGTCTTTTCTTTTTACATATTAATGGTAATGAAGGAATTAAGGTTCTTTCTGTAGTCATTGTATATAATGTTTCTAATAAAATAATAAGATAGGAAAGGGACCTCTTCTTCTTTTCCATTGGCATTGAGATATGTTATTCCCAATCGCTGCTTAACTGTTTGAGTTTGTTTCCAATGGAGAACCTTCGCAACGGGCCATGACAGGTCAGAGAAATATATTTTATATGCACCACTTCCATTAGAAGCAACCCATAGTTCATATTGTGCAGCCTCTGCAAGCCAGGAGCTGATCAACGCCTCTGTCGCCAACCAATGAGGAACACAGCCACCTGAGAGTCCCGAGTCCAGATCAACTATGCTCTCTCCTTTCAAGCATTCAATAACACCTCCCTTCTCATTGCTGAATAACACACAATCACCATATTCGATATATGGTACATGATCTGCAAAATAAATGGAGGACAGTCTAGGAAGCAACAGAGAAAAAGAAAAACCGGTGAATTTAGCAACAAATTCATAAAGGTTGTACTCATTTGGGCTAAAGACAACCAGGCGCCCCTCTAACAAAGGACTCATGCCTTATCTCGGCCATTTAACATTTATTCACGGAATAGACACTCCCTTTTATGGGCAAGTCGGGACAATTTTCAACCGTCCCACATCACTAGAGGAGGTAACAACGTGAGCCCATTGGTCCAATGACCTATCTAGAATCCCTTTTCTTTTCCCAGACTGGCGAGTAACATAAAAAGTGAAGAAATGGAGAGAATCGCAGAAGCAGGGAAGCGGAAAAAACAATTTTCCCTACCTCCACTTTTGCCAAACTCATGTCTGAATGAGAGAAGTGGGGTATGTCGGGGTGCAAACTAATGGTTCATCCAATGTTTACATAACTGTATTGTATTCTTCCAAAATATAGGACTCTGAATGAAGATGACATGATGCTTCCATACATAAGTTTAATTTTCTAGAAATATAGTGACCTTAATAATCTCTCTTCCGGCTCGATACAAACCCTATTCAACCTTATCCATCAATGTGGGACTAACAATGTAGTTGTGTAGGATGGAAAGTTGTCAACTCGAAGGGGTTCATCATATCCAGTTTAAATCGACGCATCAGAGAACACTAACTTCCCTCTTCATTAGAAAACAAAAAATTGTAGATATGAGGCTGGGTGTTAGGGTTTACACCTCTGTGGGCACAACAAAATTAGGGGGAAATTATCCAACCAAAATTAAAATGAATAGAGAAAGAGGAGAGAGATACCAGAATCGGGGTTGGCGACATCGAAATCGAGACTGAACGAAGCGTTGGCGAATCTGAGGTAGAGATAGACTGGGAGGCAATTAGGGCAAGCTGTCGGCAGCCCGAAACCACCCTTTCGAGCTACGAGAACCAGCTCCCCTTCTCCTCTCTCGCTCATCTCCCTCCCTTTTTCTCTTTCCTCGATAGAGGAAGAAGAAATTAGGGTTAGGGTTTGGATTATGCTGATGATGAGAGAGAAAGATCGTCGCTTTTTTGTTGGAAGAAGAAGAAATGAAGTTTTTTCTTTTTCTTTTTTTTAAGGGTTTATGAGAAGAAGCAGAAGAAGGTGACGAAGGGTTTTGTTTCTTCGGGGCGGGTTGGAACTCAATTGGGCCGGGTTATGTAAAACCCGATTACCCGTTTGTTACCCGGTAGATTGCTGGTAACCAACCCCTCATCTATATCTTCGCTAGAGTTTGTCACCTCTTAACTATTTCATTAGCATTTAATGCTCGATGATCGATTTATTAGAATAATATATGATAATGGTCCTCTCTTTAGTGATGCATTCAGTCCGGATACGGCTCGGATATGATGTTTACCATATTCATATCCGCTTACCCATCTCAGATACGGATACGAATACAGATATACGTCGGTAAAAAAATTCATATCCATATCCGCCAAAATCGGATACGGTCACGGATATAGATGCGGATATATAAACGGATATGCATGCGGATACAAAAATGATATGAGAAAACTAGATAGTATTAAGAAAAATATAGTTCATGTGATACAAAAGAGTTCGTTAATATGTTCATTATGATTGAAAAGCTAAGATTAGACATCTTGATCTTCATGTGATACAAAAGAGTTCGTTAATATGTTCATTATGATTGAAAAGCTAAGATTAGACATCTTGATCATCAAAATTAACCACAAATCCATAATCTAAGAATCGAAACTATCGTAATAGTATGACCAATATGTATTCGGATATCTCGGATACAGATACGGATATTTCACTACAAAACCATATCCTATCGGTTATAGATTTGAGTAACCATATATGTATCCTAACGGATACGGCTACAGATATTTCCTCGGATACGGATACGTTTAGCACCCCTACCTCTCTTTCATGATCGATTTTAGGGGTGTTAAGTGTTAATAAAGTAGAAAAGGTGATTAGTGTTACCGAAACATGATTCCTACTCTAGACACTTCATTTATATAATCTTTTTAAATTGACAGGTTAAAGATGAAAATACGGTTAAATCCTCAAATTATTAATTTTAGATACACCTTCTCCGCTAGGAGGTAGTATTTCGATCATTGTTTTATTTACTAGCACTTAGAACACTATGAATCCCATATGATATCACTCCCGTTTGGTTTATATGTTATCCGAGAATAATGCGACGATACAATATTTTTCGCCCTCAATTTTACTTGAATTTTTTTAAAAATTTCCCTTTAAATATAGGGTAAAAGAGTATGTTGTCTGAGTCTTAGAAAGTGTAAATGCTAACAGAAAAAAGTATATGAATATATGTGACTATCTTTTCTTTCCCCCGAATCTGTTGATAATTTCTCATCTACTGCTTGCTCCAAAGAACTATTGGATCATATTTCTTTATTATCAGAGCCCAATTTCATAGGCTACGTCTAGGGGTGTCCAAAAAGCCCGGAGCCCGGGCCCGGCCGGGTCGTGCCCAGACCCGGAAACCCGGGCAAAACCCGGGCCCGGGCCCGGAAACCCGGGCAAAACCCGGGTCCGGGCCCGGGCCCGGGTCGCCGTGGGGGAGCCACGTCCGGGCCCGGCCCGGGCCCGGAACAGTGCCCAAAAATGGGCACTGGGCTTCGAATGGCCGGCCCGGCCCGGCCAAAACGGTCACAGACGTGACCGTTGCCCGGTCCGGGCCGGGCTGGCCCGGCCCGGCCCGGGCCAAATCTGGCCTAACGGCCAGATTTGACCTTTTGCCCGTTTTGCCCCTTAAAACGGTCAAAAAACGGCTATTTTTCTAGGGTTTTTTGGTCATTTACCTAGGGGGCTGCTTCTATAAATAGATGGGGGTTTCAATTCATTTTCTCACAACAAAACTCATCTATTTCTCTCTCTACTACTCTCTTATACAATCTTATACTATCTCATTATACTATCCTATAATCTTTTGTTTTTTCTAATTCTTCCAACAAATGGCTTCTGGGTCTGATTATGAAGAGCAACATGCAACTCCTACCGATCCAGAGATGAGTCCTCCTACAACAACTCCTCCTCATCCTACCGGTGTTAATCCTGAATCTGGTGGCGACGAATCTACGGCACCAAGAGCTCCAAAAAGGCCGAGGTCTGATGTATGGAATTTTTTTGAGAAGATAGACGTCACCAAGGATGAACACGGTAGGATCATCTCTCAGAATGCGAAATGTGCGTTGTGCGGCCAGATATTCAAAGCTCATCATAAGAGCGGCACCAACCATCTCAAACGGCATATTGAAAAACACAACAAAGGCCAAAATCTACAAGGTGATATCCGGCAGTCTATGCTTTCCCAATCATCCTCTTCAGGTACCCTCGGCAGTTGGAATTATGACGCTGCCCGAGCCCGGAAATGCGTAATCAGGTTTATTGTTCTTAAAAACCTTCCTTTTAAATTAGTAGAAGATGATGAATTTGAAGATTTATTTAGAGATGGTTTTTATCCTGCATTTACAAAATTTTCTCGTCAAACCTGTCAACGTGATATTTTAAAATATTATGTTGAGGAACAGGGAAAAATAATTTCTTATTTTAAAAATTTAAACTGCAAATTTTCTTTAACTTCTGATATTTGGTCATCTAGAGTGCAAACTGGTTATTTATGTATAACAGCACACTGGATTGATGAAAGTTGGAAAATGTTTAAAAGAGTTGTTTCTTTTATTGCAATTGAAGAGTCACACACTGGTATTAATGTTGCAAATTTAATTGTTGAAGAACTTATGAAACTAGAAATTGATCAAAGAATATTTACTCTTTCACTAGATAATGCAAGTAATAATAATGTAGCTGTTGATTTTCTGAAAATAACTTTGTCATTGCCATGTCATGGTGAGCTTTTTCATGTTAGATGTATCTGTCATATTTTAAATTTAATTGTTCAAAGTGCATTTTCTGAAATTAAACCCATGATAGAAAAAGTTAGAACAGTTACTAATATGCATAATGCTTCTGAAATGAGAATTAAAAGATGGAAACAATGTTGTAAAAGAAAAAATTATAAGCCTAGACTAATTCCAAAAGATGTTGACCATAGGTGGAATTCCACCTATGCAATGTTATCTGTAGCAATAGAATATAAAGAAATTATAAATGATTTTATAAATTTTTATGCTTCTAGTTCTAGCTCTGGTAGTGCTTATGGAATAACTGAAGATGAATGGACAGTTATATGTAAATTAAATGAGATGTTACAAGTTTTTTATGATGCTACTATGTTATTATCTGGTTGTTATTATCCAACTATTACTTTAGCTGCTTTACAAATTTTAAATATTCAAAAATTTTTTGCAAAATATCGTATGGATGATACTTTTGGAAATATAATTTTTCAAATGGAGAGTAAATTTAATAAGTATTTTAGGCCTATTCCTCATATTTTTGGTATTGGTGTTCTTATTGATCCATGCTTGAAGGAAATTGGCCTTCGAAGTTTGTTACAATCATTATATGGTGGACAGATTATAGACTTAGATGATGGATCCACCCTTACTGCTACTACTCATTATGTAGCTATTAGAAATTATTTTCAAACCTTATATGATGAGTATGCAGCTAGATATGGTGTAGCTACACAACAGTCTTCAGCTTCGGCACCTTCAGCTTCGAGCACAGGTCGAGGTAAAAGTGTAAGTTTTGATAGGTATGCAATGGTAGCTGAACTAACTGGTGGATCTGGAACTTCATCAGGATTAGAGGTTTCTGAAATAGACGAATATTTATCTGCTTCCTTAGTTAAATGTCAAGGAAATGCTTTAGATATTTTGCAATGGTGGAAAGTATATGGATCAGTTTCATATCCTATACTTTCCACCATGGTTCGTGACTTACTATCAGTGCAGGTTTCGACTGTAGCCTCGGAATCCGCTTTCAGCACAGCAGGACGTTTGATCGACGACCACAGGACATGCTTAGATCCGTATACTGTACAAGCGGTGATGTGCTTACAGGATTGGTGGAGATACGAGAAGCGAACACAAGGCATCGAACGGATTGCTATGATTGAAGATAAATTTGAAGAGTTGGGACTAGCAGATAGATATAATGATTAGATAATATTCATAAAATTGTAATTTTTATTTCTTAGCTTTAAATTTGAATTAAATTATTTCGAAAAAAGTTGCAAATGATAGTGATATGGGTGAGTAGGTGCCAACCTAGTTGGGATGTACTCATCTATTGTGATGCGACGAATTTCGAAATAAATTTATACTTGTAAAGGATTTACCGATTATTAATAAAGAAGTTATTTTTATCATTTTTTGTACTTGTAATTTATGTCATTTCATTTCAAGTTATTAATAAAATTTATGACACTACGTCTAATTAATGTGTGAGATCTGACTAAAATTCAACTTGATCTCCTATATATCTGCCAAAAGACTAGCCTCAACATAAGTAGAGTTAACTCAAAATATATATATATATATATATAAGTGGACATGTTACCTTATTTGCATTAAGAAACGACATGTACTCGAAGTATAATTATAATTATACTATTATAATGGCTACAAGTAACAAGTTGACATGTCTACTTGTACAAACTTAATCCTAATGCATTTTGACTGTCAGACTCAATCCTATATATCAACGGCTATGTATCTAGTGTTTAGTATGTGCACATCAATTTTATGCAAGTCTCCCTTCCTATGGAAACAACAAGCCTATATCTCCCTCTAATCCTTCATATTCTCCTAATATTTATTATCATAAGATTTATTGCCCAACTATTCACTCAATGGTTTCCGATTTTTGCAAGTACCCATTTCTCATGGTTGCCAGAATCCTCATTTTGTGATATAGGACTCACTGTATCATCTCAATGTACAAGGGAGGTTGAGGGAGTAGAGCGTGTATTTTGTCTTTGTGGAGAATTGGAATGCAAGCATATATTTCATAGATCTTGCTTAGATAAGTGGCTTGACTTTGGATGGGCTAGTTGCCCTCTCTGCAGGGATTGCTTGTTGTCATTTGAAGAGAAGATGAAAGCTGCGGAGATGGATGATGAAGATACTGCTGAGTCTTCGGTAGATTTTCTTGTTTCTTGGGTGATTAATTTTCTTGGAGCTATGGTTCCTTATATTTGTTTGTCTATGTTTTTTTCTTTTTTAAAGTTTGAGTTGATCCGTATGTATTTTAAATAAATTTAGAAGAGGGGAGATGTATGTTTTTTCTTTTTTAAAGTTTGAGTTGATCCATAGAGTTTTTCCCCTGGGATAGAGAGAGATGAAATAATCATCTTGTTTCCATGGTTGTTGAGTTGTCTTCTCAATTTGATGTATCCATGCACTAACATGTAAGTATGTATATAAATACACATCATGTGCTTATAGAAAGGTCACCTTCGAGTTTTTAACATTATACTATTAGTTGGTAGAGGCTTGCATGCAGGATATGTTGTGCGCGACGCGGAAGCGAGATAACCAAACGGGCGTGCTTCGAGAACCAAATCAAACAAATGTCGAGATAAAGGCCAAACAAATCAAAACAACGGCACAAATCCAAACACAATAGTTTTACGTGGTTCGACAAATTGCCTACGTCCACGGGGCAAGAAGGGGATTGGGTTTTCACTAATAGAGAAGAAGAGTACAAACTGGGATTACAAAACGCTCAAAGCAATCAACTAATCTCATCAACAAATCTCTTAATCTCTCCAAATAAACCCTCAAACAATTGCTCAGAAAAACTCTCCTTTTTCTGTGCTCCAAATATCCCCAACCAATCTCCAATCAAAGCCAAAGAAACCCTAGAACGTGTATTGGTATTTATACAAACACCAAAACCAAATAAGAACAGGAAACCAACATATGGGCCTGACCCGCTACGCGATCGACTGCTACGGTCGATCG